>NW_026607885.1:0-106242 GCF_029499605.1 Hyla sarda | reverse complement strand
TGGAAGCATTTGTCTTTGCCTTTGCAATACCACAGAAGCAATGCATGGTCAATGTACAGCAATGACACACCTGTGTGAACAGCCAGGAGACCCCCCCCCCCCCCCCCCATGTTATGTTACATAGTTACATAGTTAGTACGGTCGAAAAAAGACATATGTCCATCACGTTCAACCAGGGAATTAAGGGGTAGGGGTGTGGCGCGATATTGGGGAAGGGATGAGATTTTATATTTCTTCATAAGCATTAATCTTATTTTGTCAATTAGGAACATTCAGCACCCACCCGCTATCAAGGCAGCTGCCTATCATGTCATGCCCTACCTGCACAGGTGTGCTGGCTACTCAAATGATCCAATTAAGGAGGCCATTTAGTCAGCAGCAGCAGAAGTCCTGTGCCTGGACGCTCCAACAGGGGCCAGACACAAGCAGAAGCAGAAGCAGCAGAAGCAGCAGCAGCACCACCTTTTGTTTTTTGGCTGCAGCAGCAGCAAGGCCCACAGGGCTGGCTAGCTGGCTAGCCAGCAAGCAGGTAGCAATGAAAGTAGGAATCTTTCTTTTTAACCCTGTAAGGGGGTGGTGCACTGTACCCGAAGATACTGCCATATCGGGTCAATGCATAGGGCGACGGAAGCAAGCTTCGAAATCGGCCCCCGTTCTCAAAAATCCATTTAATATATGGTCCCCAGATAGGGGACGTATCAGATATTAAACTGATAAGAACAGATACTACACTTGATCTTAGCCAAAAGGCCGAGAAGCGATAACCGTGAAAGGGGCGGGCCCAACAAGGTCCCCTTCATGGGCACTATCACTGCTTGCTGTCAGGGAGGCTGCCAGACAATTTTCCATGCACACTCTGGGCTGGGGGGCAGTCAACCACCAGTACACACAGCAGAACCTAAACCCATACCATTATTGCTAAGCAGCAAGACAGGGGCCCATTGCACTCCCACGGGGCCTTTTTAAATGCAATCCATAACCCGGATTTGCCAGGAACCCTTCTTACTCCTCCTACTTGCATGTGACACTGGGCTTAGGATCTGCATAGGAAACACACACACAAGCACACACCTACCTTTGTTGCCTGCAGATGCCTCCTTGGCTGTCCCCAAACGGTATCAAACCAACACCCACGGGAAGCTGTAAGCATAGAGGACATGCCTGCACCCCATTGGACTTACCTGTGTGGGTTAAATCCGGGTTATTTGACAACCTATGGCGGTGATGGTTCTGCTCAGGCAGAGCAGTGCTGATGCTCCTCATAAAGCTGTCGCTGCTGTGAAGGTTCTAGGTGACATCACAAATCCCTTTGGTTACATACACAACAAAGCTGGGTTGTTGTTGTTTACACTCTGCAAGGCCTGTGGAAGTGAGTGACATCATAGCACTGTAGTTCTGAGGGTTCAAGATGGATGCAACAATCTCCTGTTGCTTCTATGAAGGCCGTAATAGACGACATCACCAAACAGCTCCATAGTCACATACACAGCAAAGGAGAGATGTTGTTTACACCTAGTGATGTCAGTGGTATTGAGTGACATCACAGCACAGTGCTAAGGCTCCTGGGCCTGGACACAGCAGCGGCTGCAATATCTCAACGGAGAATACGTTTATATCTATGTGTGTGTGTGCGCATATATATATATATATATATATATATATATATATATATATATATATTTCTCCGCCGAAATCACTTTTAAACCCATTTCCACCTTTTTTTCCCTTCTCTTCCTCTTACTTTTTTTTCACGTTTTTTTACGTTTTTCTCCTTTTCGCCTCTTTTCTGGGCGTATTATTCTTCTTTTTCTTCTTTTTTTTCGTCTAATGCATACCCCATCAGTGCAGCAATGCTTATTCAATACCGCCAGCAGATGGAGACACTGGGGGATAATTTTCTAAGGATTTATACTGATTTTTCCTGTCTGAATTTGTCGCACAGAAAGTTGCAGGCCAAATATGTGTGACATTTCTGCGACTTTAGCTTCTAGAGCATTTTTACAACATTATACATAGGTGCTGAATACATAAAAAGCGACTGTTCAGCGACAGACAAGTCGCATCGGCTGAAAGTAGGCCAGAATGTCAGTCCATGTTGGAGCAGGTTTAGATACAGTCTAAAGCATAGATCTCAAAGTCTGTGCACAGAATTTAGCAAGGGCCTCGCACCTTCTGATGCATCAGGTAGGTGCACAATAGCATAGCCTAACCCTCTGTACTTTGGTCTATATTGATGCGGGACATAGACAGCCAGCTGATGACCAATCCATTAGTGCAATGGATGGCTGGAAGCATTTGTCTTTGCCTTTGCAATACCACAGAAGCAATGCATGGTCAATGTACAGCAATGACACACCTGTGTGAACAGCCAGGAGACCCCCCCCCCCCCCCCCCATGTTATGTTACATAGTTACATAGTTAGTACGGTCGAAAAAAGACATATGTCCATCACGTTCAACCAGGGAATTAAGGGGTAGGGGTGTGGCGCGATATTGGGGAAGGGATGAGATTTTATATTTCTTCATAAGCATTAATCTTATTTTGTCAATTAGGAACATTCAGCACCCACCCGCTATCAAGGCAGCTGCCTATCATGTCATGCCCTACCTGCACAGGTGTGCTGGCTACTCAAATGATCCAATTAAGGAGGCCATTTAGTCAGCAGCAGCAGAAGTCCTGTGCCTGGACGCTCCAACAGGGGCCAGACACAAGCAGAAGCAGAAGCAGCAGAAGCAGCAGCAGCACCACCTTTTGTTTTTTGGCTGCAGCAGCAGCAAGGCCCACAGGGCTGGCTAGCTGGCTAGCCAGCAAGCAGGTAGCAATGAAAGTAGGAATCTTTCTTTTTAACCCTGTAAGGGGGTGGTGCACTGTACCCGAAGATACTGCCATATCGGGTCAATGCATAGGGCGACGGAAGCAAGCTTCGAAATCGGCCCCCGTTCTCAAAAATCCATTTAATATATGGTCCCCAGATAGGGGACGTATCAGATATTAAACTGATAAGAACAGATACTACACTTGATCTTAGCCAAAAGGCCGAGAAGCGATAACCGTGAAAGGGGCGGGCCCAACAAGGTCCCCTTCATGGGCACTATCACTGCTTGCTGTCAGGGAGGCTGCCAGACAATTTTCCATGCACACTCTGGGCTGGGGGGCAGTCAACCACCAGTACACACAGCAGAACCTAAACCCATACCATTATTGCTAAGCAGCAAGACAGGAGGCCCATTGCACTCCCACGGGGCCTTTTTAAATGCAATCCATAACCCGGATTTGCCAGGAACCCTTCTTACTCCTCCTACTTGCATGTGACACTGGGCTTAGGATCTGCATAGGAAACACACACACAAGCACACACCTACCTTTGTTGCCTGCAGATGCCTCCTTGGCTGTCCCCAAACGGTATCAAACCAACACCCACGGGAAGCTGTAAGCATAGAGGACATGCCTGCACCCCATTGGACTTACCTGTGTGGGTTAAATCCGGGTTATTTGACAACCTATGGCGGTGATGGTTCTGCTCAGGCAGAGCAGTGCTGATGCTCCTCATAAAGCTGTCGCTGCTGTGAAGGTTCTAGGTGACATCACAAATCCCTTTGGTTACATACACAACAAAGCTGGGTTGTTGTTGTTTACACTCTGCAAGGCCTGTGGAAGTGAGTGACATCATAGCACTGTAGTTCTGAGGGTTCAAGATGGATGCAACAATCTCCTGTTGCTTCTATGAAGGCCGTAATAGACGACATCACCAAACAGCTCCATAGTCACATACACAGCAAAGGAGAGATGTTGTTTACACCTAGTGATGTCAGTGGTATTGAGTGACATCACAGCACAGTGCTAAGGCTCCTGGGCCTGGACACAGCAGCGGCTGCAATATCTCAACGGAGAATACGTTTATATCTATGTGTGTGTGTGCGCATATATATATATATATATATATATATATATATATATATATATATATATATATTTCTCCGCCGAAATCACTTTTAAACCCATTTCCACCTTTTTTTCCCTTCTCTTCCTCTTACTTTTTTTTCACGTTTTTTTACGTTTTTCTCCTTTTCGCCTCTTTTCTGGGCGTATTATTCTTCTTTTTCTTCTTTTTTTTCGTCTAATGCATACCCCATCAGTGCAGCAATGCTTATTCAATACCGCCAGCAGATGGAGACACTGGGGGATAATTTTCTAAGGATTTATACTGATTTTTCCTGTCTGAATTTGTCGCACAGAAAGTTGCAGGCCAAATATGTGTGACATTTCTGCGACTTTAGCTTCTAGAGCATTTTTACAACATTATACATAGGTGCTGAATACATAAAAAGCGACTGTTCAGCGACAGACAAGTCGCATCGGCTGAAAGTAGGCCAGAATGTCAGTCCATGTTGGAGCAGGTTTAGATACAGTCTAAAGCATAGATCTCAAAGTCTGTGCACAGAATTTAGCAAGGGCCTCGCACCTTCTGATGCATCAGGTAGGTGCACAATAGCATAGCCTAACCCTCTGTACTTTGGTCTATATTGATGCGGGACATAGACAGCCAGCTGATGACCAATCCATTAGTGCAATGGATGGCTGGAAGCATTTGTCTTTGCCTTTGCAATACCACAGAAGCAATGCATGGTCAATGTACAGCAATGACACACCTGTGTGAACAGCCAGGAGACCCCCCCCCCCCCCCCCATGTTATGTTACATAGTTACATAGTTAGTACGGTCGAAAAAAGACATATGTCCATCACGTTCAACCAGGGAATTAAGGGGTAGGGGTGTGGCGCGATATTGGGGAAGGGATGAGATTTTATATTTCTTCATAAGCATTAATCTTATTTTGTCAATTAGGAACATTCAGCACCCACCCGCTATCAAGGCAGCTGCCTATCATGTCATGCCCTACCTGCACAGGTGTGCTGGCTACTCAAATGATCCAATTAAGGAGGCCATTTAGTCAGCAGCAGCAGAAGTCCTGTGCCTGGACGCTCCAACAGGGGCCAGACACAAGCAGAAGCAGAAGCAGCAGAAGCAGCAGCAGCACCACCTTTTGTTTTTTGGCTGCAGCAGCAGCAAGGCCCACAGGGCTGGCTAGCTGGCTAGCCAGCAAGCAGGTAGCAATGAAAGTAGGAATCTTTCTTTTTAACCCTGTAAGGGGGTGGTGCACTGTACCCGAAGATACTGCCATATCGGGTCAATGCATAGGGCGACGGAAGCAAGCTTCGAAATCGGCCCCCGTTCTCAAAAATCCATTTAATATATGGTCCCCAGATAGGGGACGTATCAGATATTAAACTGATAAGAACAGATACTACACTTGATCTTAGCCAAAAGGCCGAGAAGCGATAACCGTGAAAGGGGCGGGCCCAACAAGGTCCCCTTCATGGGCACTATCACTGCTTGCTGTCAGGGAGGCTGCCAGACAATTTTCCATGCACACTCTGGGCTGGGGGGCAGTCAACCACCAGTACACACAGCAGAACCTAAACCCATACCATTATTGCTAAGCAGCAAGACAGGGGCCCATTGCACTCCCACGGGGCCTTTTTAAATGCAATCCATAACCCGGATTTGCCAGGAACCCTTCTTACTCCTCCTACTTGCATGTGACACTGGGCTTAGGATCTGCATAGGAAACACACACACAAGCACACACCTACCTTTGTTGCCTGCAGATGCCTCCTTGGCTGTCCCCAAACGGTATCAAACCAACACCCACGGGAAGCTGTAAGCATAGAGGACATGCCTGCACCCCATTGGACTTACCTGTGTGGGTTAAATCCGGGTTATTTGACAACCTATGGCGGTGATGGTTCTGCTCAGGCAGAGCAGTGCTGATGCTCCTCATAAAGCTGTCGCTGCTGTGAAGGTTCTAGGTGACATCACAAATCCCTTTGGTTACATACACAACAAAGCTGGGTTGTTGTTGTTTACACTCTGCAAGGCCTGTGGAAGTGAGTGACATCATAGCACTGTAGTTCTGAGGGTTCAAGATGGATGCAACAATCTCCTGTTGCTTCTATGAAGGCCGTAATAGACGACATCACCAAACAGCTCCATAGTCACATACACAGCAAAGGAGAGATGTTGTTTACACCTAGTGATGTCAGTGGTATTGAGTGACATCACAGCACAGTGCTAAGGCTCCTGGGCCTGGACACAGCAGCGGCTGCAATATCTCAACGGAGAATACGTTTATATCTATGTGTGTGTGTGCGCATATATATATATATATATATATAATATATATATATATATATATATATTTCTCCGCCGAAATCACTTTTAAACCCATTTCCACCTTTTTTTCCCTTCTCTTCCTCTTACTTTTTTTTCACGTTTTTTTACGTTTTTCTCCTTTTCGCCTCTTTTCTGGGCGTATTATTCTTCTTTTTCTTCTTTTTTTTCGTCTAATGCATACCCCATCAGTGCAGCAATGCTTATTCAATACCGCCAGCAGATGGAGACACTGGGGGATAATTTTCTAAGGATTTATACTGATTTTTCCTGTCTGAATTTGTCGCACAGAAAGTTGCAGGCCAAATATGTGTGACATTTCTGCGACTTTAGCTTCTAGAGCATTTTTACAACATTATACATAGGTGCTGAATACATAAAAAGCGACTGTTCAGCGACAGACAAGTCGCATCGGCTGAAAGTAGGCCAGAATGTCAGTCCATGTTGGAGCAGGTTTAGATACAGTCTAAAGCATAGATCTCAAAGTCTGTGCACAGAATTTAGCAAGGGCCTCGCACCTTCTGATGCATCAGGTAGGTGCACAATAGCATAGCCTAACCCTCTGTACTTTGGTCTATATTGATGCGGGACATAGACAGCCAGCTGATGACCAATCCATTAGTGCAATGGATGGCTGGAAGCATTTGTCTTTGCCTTTGCAATACCACAGAAGCAATGCATGGTCAATGTACAGCAATGACACACCTGTGTGAACAGCCAGGAGACACCCCCCCCCCCCCCCCCCCCATGTTATGTTACATAGTTACATAGTTAGTACGGTCGAAAAAAGACATATGTCCATCACGTTCAACCAGGGAATTAAGGGGTAGGGGTGTGGCGCGATATTGGGGAAGGGATGAGATTTTATATTTCTTCATAAGCATTAATCTTATTTTGTCAATTAGGAACATTCAGCACCCACCCGCTATCAAGGCAGCTGCCTATCATGTCATGCCCTACCTGCACAGGTGTGCTGGCTACTCAAATGATCCAATTAAGGAGGCCATTTAGTCAGCAGCAGCAGAAGTCCTGTGCCTGGACGCTCCAACAGGGGCCAGACACAAGCAGAAGCAGAAGCAGCAGAAGCAGCAGCAGCACCACCTTTTGTTTTTTGGCTGCAGCAGCAGCAAGGCCCACAGGGCTGGCTAGCTGGCTAGCCAGCAAGCAGGTAGCAATGAAAGTAGGAATCTTTCTTTTTAACCCTGTAAGGGGGTGGTGCACTGTACCCGAAGATACTGCCATATCGGGTCAATGCATAGGGCGACGGAAGCAAGCTTCGAAATCGGCCCCCGTTCTCAAAAATCCATTTAATATATGGTCCCCAGATAGGGGACGTATCAGATATTAAACTGATAAGAACAGATACTACACTTGATCTTAGCCAAAAGGCCGAGAAGCGATAACCGTGAAAGGGGCGGGCCCAACAAGGTCCCCTTCATGGGCACTATCACTGCTTGCTGTCAGGGAGGCTGCCAGACAATTTTCCATGCACACTCTGGGCTGGGGGGCAGTCAACCACCAGTACACACAGCAGAACCTAAACCCATACCATTATTGCTAAGCAGCAAGACAGGGGCCCATTGCACTCCCACGGGGCCTTTTTAAATGCAATCCATAACCCGGATTTGCCAGGAACCCTTCTTACTCCTCCTACTTGCATGTGACACTGGGCTTAGGATCTGCATAGGAAACACACACACAAGCACACACCTACCTTTGTTGCCTGCAGATGCCTCCTTGGCTGTCCCCAAACGGTATCAAACCAACACCCACGGGAAGCTGTAAGCATAGAGGACATGCCTGCACCCCATTGGACTTACCTGTGTGGGTTAAATCCGGGTTATTTGACAACCTATGGCGGTGATGGTTCTGCTCAGGCAGAGCAGTGCTGATGCTCCTCATAAAGCTGTCGCTGCTGTGAAGGTTCTAGGTGACATCACAAATCCCTTTGGTTACATACACAACAAAGCTGGGTTGTTGTTGTTTACACTCTGCAAGGCCTGTGGAAGTGAGTGACATCATAGCACTGTAGTTCTGAGGGTTCAAGATGGATGCAACAATCTCCTGTTGCTTCTATGAAGGCCGTAATAGACGACATCACCAAACAGCTCCATAGTCACATACACAGCAAAGGAGAGATGTTGTTTACACCTAGTGATGTCAGTGGTATTGAGTGACATCACAGCACAGTGCTAAGGCTCCTGGGCCTGGACACAGCAGCGGCTGCAATATCTCAACGGAGAATACGTTTATATCTATGTGTGTGTGTGCGCATATATATATATATATATATATATATATATATATATATATATTTCTCCGCCGAAATCACTTTTAAACCCATTTCCACCTTTTTTTCCCTTCTCTTCCTCTTACTTTTTTTTCACGTTTTTTTACGTTTTTCTCCTTTTCGCCTCTTTTCTGGGCGTATTATTCTTCTTTTTCTTCTTTTTTTTCGTCTAATGCATACCCCATCAGTGCAGCAATGCTTATTCAATACCGCCAGCAGATGGAGACACTGGGGGATAATTTTCTAAGGATTTATACTGATTTTTCCTGTCTGAATTTGTCGCACAGAAAGTTGCAGGCCAAATATGTGTGACATTTCTGCGACTTTAGCTTCTAGAGCATTTTTACAACATTATACATAGGTGCTGAATACATAAAAAGCGACTGTTCAGCGACAGACAAGTCGCATCGGCTGAAAGTAGGCCAGAATGTCAGTCCATGTTGGAGCAGGTTTAGATACAGTCTAAAGCATAGATCTCAAAGTCTGTGCACAGAATTTAGCAAGGGCCTCGCACCTTCTGATGCATCAGGTAGGTGCACAATAGCATAGCCTAACCCTCTGTACTTTGGTCTATATTGATGCGGGACATAGACAGCCAGCTGATGACCAATCCATTAGTGCAATGGATGGCTGGAAGCATTTGTCTTTGCCTTTGCAATACCACAGAAGCAATGCATGGTCAATGTACAGCAATGACACACCTGTGTGAACAGCCAGGAGACCCCCCCCCCCCCCCCCCCCCATGTTATGTTACATAGTTACATAGTTAGTACGGTCGAAAAAAGACATATGTCCATCACGTTCAACCAGGGAATTAAGGGGTAGGGGTGTGGCGCGATATTGGGGAAGGGATGAGATTTTATATTTCTTCATAAGCATTAATCTTATTTTGTCAATTAGGAACATTCAGCACCCACCCGCTATCAAGGCAGCTGCCTATCATGTCATGCCCTACCTGCACAGGTGTGCTGGCTACTCAAATGATCCAATTAAGGAGGCCATTTAGTCAGCAGCAGCAGAAGTCCTGTGCCTGGACGCTCCAACAGGGGCCAGACACAAGCAGAAGCAGAAGCAGCAGAAGCAGCAGCAGCACCACCTTTTGTTTTTTGGCTGCAGCAGCAGCAAGGCCCACAGGGCTGGCTAGCTGGCTAGCCAGCAAGCAGGTAGCAATGAAAGTAGGAATCTTTCTTTTTAACCCTGTAAGGGGGTGGTGCACTGTACCCGAAGATACTGCCATATCGGGTCAATGCATAGGGCGACGGAAGCAAGCTTCGAAATCGGCCCCCGTTCTCAAAAATCCATTTAATATATGGTCCCCAGATAGGGGACGTATCAGATATTAAACTGATAAGAACAGATACTACACTTGATCTTAGCCAAAAGGCCGAGAAGCGATAACCGTGAAAGGGGCGGGCCCAACAAGGTCCCCTTCATGGGCACTATCACTGCTTGCTGTCAGGGAGGCTGCCAGACAATTTTCCATGCACACTCTGGGCTGGGGGGCAGTCAACCACCAGTACACACAGCAGAACCTAAACCCATACCATTATTGCTAAGCAGCAAGACAGGGGCCCATTGCACTCCCACGGGGCCTTTTTAAATGCAATCCATAACCCGGATTTGCCAGGAACCCTTCTTACTCCTCCTACTTGCATGTGACACTGGGCTTAGGATCTGCATAGGAAACACACACACAAGCACACACCTACCTTTGTTGCCTGCAGATGCCTCCTTGGCTGTCCCCAAACGGTATCAAACCAACACCCACGGGAAGCTGTAAGCATAGAGGACATGCCTGCACCCCATTGGACTTACCTGTGTGGGTTAAATCCGGGTTATTTGACAACCTATGGCGGTGATGGTTCTGCTCAGGCAGAGCAGTGCTGATGCTCCTCATAAAGCTGTCGCTGCTGTGAAGGTTCTAGGTGACATCACAAATCCCTTTGGTTACATACACAACAAAGCTGGGTTGTTGTTGTTTACACTCTGCAAGGCCTGTGGAAGTGAGTGACATCATAGCACTGTAGTTCTGAGGGTTCAAGATGGATGCAACAATCTCCTGTTGCTTCTATGAAGGCCGTAATAGACGACATCACCAAACAGCTCCATAGTCACATACACAGCAAAGGAGAGATGTTGTTTACACCTAGTGATGTCAGTGGTATTGAGTGACATCACAGCACAGTGCTAAGGCTCCTGGGCCTGGACACAGCAGCGGCTGCAATATCTCAACGGAGAATACGTTTATATCTATGTGTGTGTGTGCGCATATATATATATATATATATATATATATATATATATATATATATTTCTCCGCCGAAATCACTTTTAAACCCATTTCCACCTTTTTTTCCCTTCTCTTCCTCTTACTTTTTTTTCACGTTTTTTTACGTTTTTCTCCTTTTCGCCTCTTTTCTGGGCGTATTATTCTTCTTTTTCTTCTTTTTTTTCGTCTAATGCATACCCCATCAGTGCAGCAATGCTTATTCAATACCGCCAGCAGATGGAGACACTGGGGGATAATTTTCTAAGGATTTATACTGATTTTTCCTGTCTGAATTTGTCGCACAGAAAGTTGCAGGCCAAATATGTGTGACATTTCTGCGACTTTAGCTTCTAGAGCATTTTTACAACATTATACATAGGTGCTGAATACATAAAAAGCGACTGTTCAGCGACAGACAAGTCGCATCGGCTGAAAGTAGGCCAGAATGTCAGTCCATGTTGGAGCAGGTTTAGATACAGTCTAAAGCATAGATCTCAAAGTCTGTGCACAGAATTTAGCAAGGGCCTCGCACCTTCTGATGCATCAGGTAGGTGCACAATAGCATAGCCTAACCCTCTGTACTTTGGTCTATATTGATGCGGGACATAGACAGCCAGCTGATGACCAATCCATTAGTGCAATGGATGGCTGGAAGCATTTGTCTTTGCCTTTGCAATACCACAGAAGCAATGCATGGTCAATGTACAGCAATGACACACCTGTGTGAACAGCCAGGAGACCCCCCCCCCCCCCATGTTATGTTACATAGTTACATAGTTAGTACGGTCGAAAAAAGACATATGTCCATCACGTTCAACCAGGGAATTAAGGGGTAGGGGTGTGGCGCGATATTGGGGAAGGGATGAGATTTTATATTTCTTCATAAGCATTAATCTTATTTTGTCAATTAGGAACATTCAGCACCCACCCGCTATCAAGGCAGCTGCCTATCATGTCATGCCCTACCTGCACAGGTGTGCTGGCTACTCAAATGATCCAATTAAGGAGGCCATTTAGTCAGCAGCAGCAGAAGTCCTGTGCCTGGACGCTCCAACAGGGGCCAGACACAAGCAGAAGCAGAAGCAGCAGAAGCAGCAGCAGCACCACCTTTTGTTTTTTGGCTGCAGCAGCAGCAAGGCCCACAGGGCTGGCTAGCTGGCTAGCCAGCAAGCAGGTAGCAATGAAAGTAGGAATCTTTCTTTTTAACCCTGTAAGGGGGTGGTGCACTGTACCCGAAGATACTGCCATATCGGGTCAATGCATAGGGCGACGGAAGCAAGCTTCGAAATCGGCCCCCGTTCTCAAAAATCCATTTAATATATGGTCCCCAGATAGGGGACGTATCAGATATTAAACTGATAAGAACAGATACTACACTTGATCTTAGCCAAAAGGCCGAGAAGCGATAACCGTGAAAGGGGCGGGCCCAACAAGGTCCCCTTCATGGGCACTATCACTGCTTGCTGTCAGGGAGGCTGCCAGACAATTTTCCATGCACACTCTGGGCTGGGGGGCAGTCAACCACCAGTACACACAGCAGAACCTAAACCCATACCATTATTGCTAAGCAGCAAGACAGGGGCCCATTGCACTCCCACGGGGCCTTTTTAAATGCAATCCATAACCCGGATTTGCCAGGAACCCTTCTTACTCCTCCTACTTGCATGTGACACTGGGCTTAGGATCTGCATAGGAAACACACACACAAGCACACACCTACCTTTGTTGCCTGCAGATGCCTCCTTGGCTGTCCCCAAACGGTATCAAACCAACACCCACGGGAAGCTGTAAGCATAGAGGACATGCCTGCACCCCATTGGACTTACCTGTGTGGGTTAAATCCGGGTTATTTGACAACCTATGGCGGTGATGGTTCTGCTCAGGCAGAGCAGTGCTGATGCTCCTCATAAAGCTGTCGCTGCTGTGAAGGTTCTAGGTGACATCACAAATCCCTTTGGTTACATACACAACAAAGCTGGGTTGTTGTTGTTTACACTCTGCAAGGCCTGTGGAAGTGAGTGACATCATAGCACTGTAGTTCTGAGGGTTCAAGATGGATGCAACAATCTCCTGTTGCTTCTATGAAGGCCGTAATAGACGACATCACCAAACAGCTCCATAGTCACATACACAGCAAAGGAGAGATGTTGTTTACACCTAGTGATGTCAGTGGTATTGAGTGACATCACAGCACAGTGCTAAGGCTCCTGGGCCTGGACACAGCAGCGGCTGCAATATCTCAACGGAGAATACGTTTATATCTATGTGTGTGTGTGCGCATATATATATATATATATATATATATATATATATATATATTTCTCCGCCGAAATCACTTTTAAACCCATTTCCACCTTTTTTTCCCTTCTCTTCCTCTTACTTTTTTTTCACGTTTTTTTACGTTTTTCTCCTTTTCGCCTCTTTTCTGGGCGTATTATTCTTCTTTTTCTTCTTTTTTTTCGTCTAATGCATACCCCATCAGTGCAGCAATGCTTATTCAATACCGCCAGCAGATGGAGACACTGGGGGATAATTTTCTAAGGATTTATACTGATTTTTCCTGTCTGAATTTGTCGCACAGAAAGTTGCAGGCCAAATATGTGTGACATTTCTGCGACTTTAGCTTCTAGAGCATTTTTACAACATTATACATAGGTGCTGAATACATAAAAAGCGACTGTTCAGCGACAGACAAGTCGCATCGGCTGAAAGTAGGCCAGAATGTCAGTCCATGTTGGAGCAGGTTTAGATACAGTCTAAAGCATAGATCTCAAAGTCTGTGCACAGAATTTAGCAAGGGCCTCGCACCTTCTGATGCATCAGGTAGGTGCACAATAGCATAGCCTAACCCTCTGTACTTTGGTCTATATTGATGCGGGACATAGACAGCCAGCTGATGACCAATCCATTAGTGCAATGGATGGCTGGAAGCATTTGTCTTTGCCTTTGCAATACCACAGAAGCAATGCATGGTCAATGTACAGCAATGACACACCTGTGTGAACAGCCAGGAGACCCCCCCCCCCCCCCCCCCCATGTTATGTTACATAGTTACATAGTTAGTACGGTCGAAAAAAGACATATGTCCATCACGTTCAACCAGGGAATTAAGGGGTAGGGGTGTGGCGCGATATTGGGGAAGGGATGAGATTTTATATTTCTTCATAAGCATTAATCTTATTTTGTCAATTAGGAACATTCAGCACCCACCCGCTATCAAGGCAGCTGCCTATCATGTCATGCCCTACCTGCACAGGTGTGCTGGCTACTCAAATGATCCAATTAAGGAGGCCATTTAGTCAGCAGCAGCAGAAGTCCTGTGCCTGGACGCTCCAACAGGGGCCAGACACAAGCAGAAGCAGAAGCAGCAGAAGCAGCAGCAGCACCACCTTTTGTTTTTTGGCTGCAGCAGCAGCAAGGCCCACAGGGCTGGCTAGCTGGCTAGCCAGCAAGCAGGTAGCAATGAAAGTAGGAATCTTTCTTTTTAACCCTGTAAGGGGGTGGTGCACTGTACCCGAAGATACTGCCATATCGGGTCAATGCATAGGGCGACGGAAGCAAGCTTCGAAATCGGCCCCCGTTCTCAAAAATCCATTTAATATATGGTCCCCAGATAGGGGACGTATCAGATATTAAACTGATAAGAACAGATACTACACTTGATCTTAGCCAAAAGGCCGAGAAGCGATAACCGTGAAAGGGGCGGGCCCAACAAGGTCCCCTTCATGGGCACTATCACTGCTTGCTGTCAGGGAGGCTGCCAGACAATTTTCCATGCACACTCTGGGCTGGGGGGCAGTCAACCACCAGTACACACAGCAGAACCTAAACCCATACCATTATTGCTAAGCAGCAAGACAGGGGCCCATTGCACTCCCACGGGGCCTTTTTAAATGCAATCCATAACCCGGATTTGCCAGGAACCCTTCTTACTCCTCCTACTTGCATGTGACACTGGGCTTAGGATCTGCATAGGAAACACACACACAAGCACACACCTACCTTTGTTGCCTGCAGATGCCTCCTTGGCTGTCCCCAAACGGTATCAAACCAACACCCACGGGAAGCTGTAAGCATAGAGGACATGCCTGCACCCCATTGGACTTACCTGTGTGGGTTAAATCCGGGTTATTTGACAACCTATGGCGGTGATGGTTCTGCTCAGGCAGAGCAGTGCTGATGCTCCTCATAAAGCTGTCGCTGCTGTGAAGGTTCTAGGTGACATCACAAATCCCTTTGGTTACATACACAACAAAGCTGGGTTGTTGTTGTTTACACTCTGCAAGGCCTGTGGAAGTGAGTGACATCATAGCACTGTAGTTCTGAGGGTTCAAGATGGATGCAACAATCTCCTGTTGCTTCTATGAAGGCCGTAATAGACGACATCACCAAACAGCTCCATAGTCACATACACAGCAAAGGAGAGATGTTGTTTACACCTAGTGATGTCAGTGGTATTGAGTGACATCACAGCACAGTGCTAAGGCTCCTGGGCCTGGACACAGCAGCGGCTGCAATATCTCAACGGAGAATACGTTTATATCTATGTGTGTGTGTGCGCATATATATATATATATATATATATATATATATATATATTTCTCCGCCGAAATCACTTTTAAACCCATTTCCACCTTTTTTTCCCTTCTCTTCCTCTTACTTTTTTTTCACGTTTTTTTACGTTTTTCTCCTTTTCGCCTCTTTTCTGGGCGTATTATTCTTCTTTTTCTTCTTTTTTTTCGTCTAATGCATACCCCATCAGTGCAGCAATGCTTATTCAATACCGCCAGCAGATGGAGACACTGGGGGATAATTTTCTAAGGATTTATACTGATTTTTCCTGTCTGAATTTGTCGCACAGAAAGTTGCAGGCCAAATATGTGTGACATTTCTGCGACTTTAGCTTCTAGAGCATTTTTACAACATTATACATAGGTGCTGAATACATAAAAAGCGACTGTTCAGCGACAGACAAGTCGCATCGGCTGAAAGTAGGCCAGAATGTCAGTCCATGTTGGAGCAGGTTTAGATACAGTCTAAAGCATAGATCTCAAAGTCTGTGCACAGAATTTAGCAAGGGCCTCGCACCTTCTGATGCATCAGGTAGGTGCACAATAGCATAGCCTAACCCTCTGTACTTTGGTCTATATTGATGCGGGACATAGACAGCCAGCTGATGACCAATCCATTAGTGCAATGGATGGCTGGAAGCATTTGTCTTTGCCTTTGCAATACCACAGAAGCAATGCATGGTCAATGTACAGCAATGACACACCTGTGTGAACAGCCAGGAGACCCCCCCCCCCCCCCATGTTATGTTACATAGTTACATAGTTAGTACGGTCGAAAAAAGACATATGTCCATCACGTTCAACCAGGGAATTAAGGGGTAGGGGTGTGGCGCGATATTGGGGAAGGGATGAGATTTTATATTTCTTCATAAGCATTAATCTTATTTTGTCAATTAGGAACATTCAGCACCCACCCGCTATCAAGGCAGCTGCCTATCATGTCATGCCCTACCTGCACAGGTGTGCTGGCTACTCAAATGATCCAATTAAGGAGGCCATTTAGTCAGCAGCAGCAGAAGTCCTGTGCCTGGACGCTCCAACAGGGGCCAGACACAAGCAGAAGCAGAAGCAGCAGAAGCAGCAGCAGCACCACCTTTTGTTTTTTGGCTGCAGCAGCAGCAAGGCCCACAGGGCTGGCTAGCTGGCTAGCCAGCAAGCAGGTAGCAATGAAAGTAGGAATCTTTCTTTTTAACCCTGTAAGGGGGTGGTGCACTGTACCCGAAGATACTGCCATATCGGGTCAATGCATAGGGCGACGGAAGCAAGCTTCGAAATCGGCCCCCGTTCTCAAAAATCCATTTAATATATGGTCCCCAGATAGGGGACGTATCAGATATTAAACTGATAAGAACAGATACTACACTTGATCTTAGCCAAAAGGCCGAGAAGCGATAACCGTGAAAGGGGCGGGCCCAACAAGGTCCCCTTCATGGGCACTATCACTGCTTGCTGTCAGGGAGGCTGCCAGACAATTTTCCATGCACACTCTGGGCTGGGGGGCAGTCAACCACCAGTACACACAGCAGAACCTAAACCCATACCATTATTGCTAAGCAGCAAGACAGGGGCCCATTGCACTCCCACGGGGCCTTTTTAAATGCAATCCATAACCCGGATTTGCCAGGAACCCTTCTTACTCCTCCTACTTGCATGTGACACTGGGCTTAGGATCTGCATAGGAAACACACACACAAGCACACACCTACCTTTGTTGCCTGCAGATGCCTCCTTGGCTGTCCCCAAACGGTATCAAACCAACACCCACGGGAAGCTGTAAGCATAGAGGACATGCCTGCACCCCATTGGACTTACCTGTGTGGGTTAAATCCGGGTTATTTGACAACCTATGGCGGTGATGGTTCTGCTCAGGCAGAGCAGTGCTGATGCTCCTCATAAAGCTGTCGCTGCTGTGAAGGTTCTAGGTGACATCACAAATCCCTTTGGTTACATACACAACAAAGCTGGGTTGTTGTTGTTTACACTCTGCAAGGCCTGTGGAAGTGAGTGACATCATAGCACTGTAGTTCTGAGGGTTCAAGATGGATGCAACAATCTCCTGTTGCTTCTATGAAGGCCGTAATAGACGACATCACCAAACAGCTCCATAGTCACATACACAGCAAAGGAGAGATGTTGTTTACACCTAGTGATGTCAGTGGTATTGAGTGACATCACAGCACAGTGCTAAGGCTCCTGGGCCTGGACACAGCAGCGGCTGCAATATCTCAACGGAGAATACGTTTATATCTATGTGTGTGTGTGCGCATATATATATATATATATATATATATATATATATATATATATATATATATTTCTCCGCCGAAATCACTTTTAAACCCATTTCCACCTTTTTTTCCCTTCTCTTCCTCTTACTTTTTTTTCACGTTTTTTTACGTTTTTCTCCTTTTCGCCTCTTTTCTGGGCGTATTATTCTTCTTTTTCTTCTTTTTTTTCGTCTAATGCATACCCCATCAGTGCAGCAATGCTTATTCAATACCGCCAGCAGATGGAGACACTGGGGGATAATTTTCTAAGGATTTATACTGATTTTTCCTGTCTGAATTTGTCGCACAGAAAGTTGCAGGCCAAATATGTGTGACATTTCTGCGACTTTAGCTTCTAGAGCATTTTTACAACATTATACATAGGTGCTGAATACATAAAAAGCGACTGTTCAGCGACAGACAAGTCGCATCGGCTGAAAGTAGGCCAGAATGTCAGTCCATGTTGGAGCAGGTTTAGATACAGTCTAAAGCATAGATCTCAAAGTCTGTGCACAGAATTTAGCAAGGGCCTCGCACCTTCTGATGCATCAGGTAGGTGCACAATAGCATAGCCTAACCCTCTGTACTTTGGTCTATATTGATGCGGGACATAGACAGCCAGCTGATGACCAATCCATTAGTGCAATGGATGGCTGGAAGCATTTGTCTTTGCCTTTGCAATACCACAGAAGCAATGCATGGTCAATGTACAGCAATGACACACCTGTGTGAACAGCCGGGAGACCCCCCCCCCCCCCCCCCCCCATGTTATGTTACATAGTTACATAGTTAGTACGGTCGAAAAAAGACATATGTCCATCACGTTCAACCAGGGAATTAAGGGGTAGGGGTGTGGCGCGATATTGGGGAAGGGATGAGATTTTATATTTCTTCATAAGCATTAATCTTATTTTGTCAATTAGGAACATTCAGCACCCACCCGCTATCAAGGCAGCTGCCTATCATGTCATGCCCTACCTGCACAGGTGTGCTGGCTACTCAAATGATCCAATTAAGGAGGCCATTTAGTCAGCAGCAGCAGAAGTCCTGTGCCTGGACGCTCCAACAGGGGCCAGACACAAGCAGAAGCAGAAGCAGCAGAAGCAGCAGCAGCACCACCTTTTGTTTTTTGGCTGCAGCAGCAGCAAGGCCCACAGGGCTGGCTAGCTGGCTAGCCAGCAAGCAGGTAGCAATGAAAGTAGGAATCTTTCTTTTTAACCCTGTAAGGGGGTGGTGCACTGTACCCGAAGATACTGCCATATCGGGTCAATGCATAGGGCGACGGAAGCAAGCTTCGAAATCGGCCCCCGTTCTCAAAAATCCATTTAATATATGGTCCCCAGATAGGGGACGTATCAGATATTAAACTGATAAGAACAGATACTACACTTGATCTTAGCCGAAAGGCCGAGAAGCGATAACCGTGAAAGGGGCGGGCCCAACAAGGTCCCCTTCATGGGCACTATCACTGCTTGCTGTCAGGGAGGCTGCCAGACAATTTTCCATGCACACTCTGGGCTGGGGGGCAGTCAACCACCAGTACACACAGCAGAACCTAAACCCATACCATTATTGCTAAGCAGCAAGACAGGGGCCCATTGCACTCCCACGGGGCCTTTTTAAATGCAATCCATAACCCGGATTTGCCAGGAACCCTTCTTACTCCTCCTACTTGCATGTGACACTGGGCTTAGGATCTGCATAGGAAACACACACACAAGCACACACCTACCTTTGTTGCCTGCAGATGCCTCCTTGGCTGTCCCCAAACGGTATCAAACCAACACCCACGGGAAGCTGTAAGCATAGAGGACATGCCTGCACCCCATTGGACTTACCTGTGTGGGTTAAATCCGGGTTATTTGACAACCTATGGCGGTGATGGTTCTGCTCAGGCAGAGCAGTGCTGATGCTCCTCATAAAGCTGTCGCTGCTGTGAAGGTTCTAGGTGACATCACAAATCCCTTTGGTTACATACACAACAAAGCTGGGTTGTTGTTGTTTACACTCTGCAAGGCCTGTGGAAGTGAGTGACATCATAGCACTGTAGTTCTGAGGGTTCAAGATGGATGCAACAATCTCCTGTTGCTTCTATGAAGTCCGTAATAGACGACATCACCAAACAGCTCCATAGTCACATACACAGCAAAGGAGAGATGTTGTTTACACCTAGTGATGTCAGTGGTATTGAGTGACATCACAGCACAGTGCTAAGGCTCCTGGGCCTGGACACAGCAGCGGCTGCAATATCTCAACGGAGAATACGTTTATATCTATGTGTGTGTGTGCGCATATATATATATATATATATATATATATATATATATATATATATATATATATATATATATATATTTCTCCGCCGAAATCACTTTTAAACCCATTTCCACCTTTTTTTCCCTTCTCTTCCTCTTACTTTTTTTTCACGTTTTTTTACGTTTTTCTCCTTTTCGCCTCTTTTCTGGGCGTATTATTCTTCTTTTTCTTCTTTTTTTTCGTCTAATGCATACCCCATCAGTGCAGCAATGCTTATTCAATACCGCCAGCAGATGGAGACACTGGGGGATAATTTTCTAAGGATTTATACTGATTTTTCCTGTCTGAATTTGTCGCACAGAAAGTTGCAGGCCAAATATGTGTGACATTTCTGCGACTTTAGCTTCTAGAGCATTTTTACAACATTATACATAGGTGCTGAATACATAAAAAGCGACTGTTCAGCGACAGACAAGTCGCATCGGCTGAAAGTAGGCCAGAATGTCAGTCCATGTTGGAGCAGGTTTAGATACAGTCTAAAGCATAGATCTCAAAGTCTGTGCACAGAATTTAGCAAGGGCCTCGCACCTTCTGATGCATCAGGTAGGTGCACAATAGCATAGCCTAACCCTCTGTACTTTGGTCTATATTGATGCGGGACATAGACAGCCAGCTGATGACCAATCCATTAGTGCAATGGATGGCTGGAAGCATTTGTCTTTGCCTTTGCAATACCACAGAAGCAATGCATGGTCAATGTACAGCAATGACACACCTGTGTGAACAGCCAGGAGACCCCCCCCCCCCCCCCCCCCATGTTATGTTACATAGTTACATAGTTAGTACGGTCGAAAAAAGACATATGTCCATCACGTTCAACCAGGGAATTAAGGGGTAGGGGTGTGGCGCGATATTGGGGAAGGGATGAGATTTTATATTTCTTCATAAGCATTAATCTTATTTTGTCAATTAGGAACATTCAGCACCCACCCGCTATCAAGGCAGCTGCCTATCATGTCATGCCCTACCTGCACAGGTGTGCTGGCTACTCAAATGATCCAATTAAGGAGGCCATTTAGTCAGCAGCAGCAGAAGTCCTGTGCCTGGACGCTCCAACAGGGGCCAGACACAAGCAGAAGCAGAAGCAGCAGAAGCAGCAGCAGCAGCACCACCTTTTGTTTTTTGGCTGCAGTAGCAGCAAGGCCCACAGGGCTGGCTAGCTGGCTAGCCAGCAAGCAGGTAGCAATGAAAGTAGGAATCTTTCTTTTTAACCCTGTAAGGGGGTGGTGCACTGTACCCGAAGATACTGCCATATCGGGTCAATGCATAGGGCGACGGAAGCAAGCTTCGAAATCGGCCCCCGTTCTCAAAAATCCATTTAATATATGGTCCCCAGATAGGGGACGTATCAGATATTAAACTGATAAGAACAGATACTACACTTGATCTTAGCCAAAAGGCCGAGAAGCGATAACCGTGAAAGGGGCGGGCCCAACAAGGTCCCCTTCATGGGCACTATCACTGCTTGCTGTCAGGGAGGCTGCCAGACAATTTTCCATGCACACTCTGGGCTGGGGGGCAGTCAACCACCAGTACACACAGCAGAACCTAAACCCATACCATTATTGCTAAGCAGCAAGACAGGGGCCCATTGCACTCCCACGGGGCCTTTTTAAATGCAATCCATAACCCGGATTTGCCAGGAACCCTTCTTACTCCTCCTACTTGCATGTGACACTGGGCTTAGGATCTGCATAGGAAACACACACACAAGCACACACCTACCTTTGTTGCCTGCAGATGCCTCCTTGGCTGTCCCCAAACGGTATCAAACCAACACCCACGGGAAGCTGTAAGCATAGAGGACATGCCTGCACCCCATTGGACTTACCTGTGTGGGTTAAATCCGGGTTATTTGACAACCTATGGCGGTGATGGTTCTGCTCAGGCAGAGCAGTGCTGATGCTCCTCATAAAGCTGTCGCTGCTGTGAAGGTTCTAGGTGACATCACAAATCCCTTTGGTTACATACACAACAAAGCTGGGTTGTTGTTGTTTACACTCTGCAAGGCCTGTGGAAGTGAGTGACATCATAGCACTGTAGTTCTGAGGGTTCAAGATGGATGCAACAATCTCCTGTTGCTTCTATGAAGGCCGTAATAGACGACATCACCAAACAGCTCCATAGTCACATACACAGCAAAGGAGAGATGTTGTTTACACCTAGTGATGTCAGTGGTATTGAGTGACATCACAGCACAGTGCTAAGGCTCCTGGGCCTGGACACAGCAGCGGCTGCAATATCTCAACGGAGAATACGTTTATATCTATGTGTGTGTGTGCGCATATATATATATATATATATATATATATATATATATATATATTTCTCCGCCGAAATCACTTTTAAACCCATTTCCACCTTTTTTTCCCTTCTCTTCCTCTTACTTTTTTTTCACGTTTTTTTACGTTTTTCTCCTTTTCGCCTCTTTTCTGGGCGTATTATTCTTCTTTTTCTTCTTTTTTTTCGTCTAATGCATACCCCATCAGTGCAGCAATGCTTATTCAATACCGCCAGCAGATGGAGACACTGGGGGATAATTTTCTAAGGATTTATACTGATTTTTCCTGTCTGAATTTGTCGCACAGAAAGTTGCAGGCCAAATATGTGTGACATTTCTGCGACTTTAGCTTCTAGAGCATTTTTACAACATTATACATAGGTGCTGAATACATAAAAAGCGACTGTTCAGCGACAGACAAGTCGCATCGGCTGAAAGTAGGCCAGAATGTCAGTCCATGTTGGAGCAGGTTTAGATACAGTCTAAAGCATAGATCTCAAAGTCTGTGCACAGAATTTAGCAAGGGCCTCGCACCTTCTGATGCATCAGGTAGGTGCACAATAGCATAGCCTAACCCTCTGTACTTTGGTCTATATTGATGCGGGACATAGACAGCCAGCTGATGACCAATCCATTAGTGCAATGGATGGCTGGAAGCATTTGTCTTTGCCTTTGCAATACCACAGAAGCAATGCATGGTCAATGTACAGCAATGACACACCTGTGTGAACAGCCGGGAGACCCCCCCCCCCCCCCCATGTTATGTTACATAGTTACATAGTTAGTACGGTCGAAAAAAGACATATGTCCATCACGTTCAACCAGGGAATTAAGGGGTAGGGGTGTGGCGCGATATTGGGGAAGGGATGAGATTTTATATTTCTTCATAAGCATTAATCTTATTTTGTCAATTAGGAACATTCAGCACCCACCCGCTATCAAGGCAGCTGCCTATCATGTCATGCCCTACCTGCACAGGTGTGCTGGCTACTCAAATGATCCAATTAAGGAGGCCATTTAGTCAGCAGCAGCAGAAGTCCTGTGCCTGGACGCTCCAACAGGGGCCAGACACAAGCAGAAGCAGAAGCAGCAGAAGCAGCAGAAGCAGCACCACCTTTTGTTTTTTGGCTGCAGCAGCAGCAAGGCCCACAGGGCTGGCTAGCTGGCTAGCCAGCAAGCAGGTAGCAATGAAAGTAGGAATCTTTCTTTTTAACCCTGTAAGGGGGTGGTGCACTGTACCCGAAGATACTGCCATATCGGGTCAATGCATAGGGCGACGGAAGCAAGCTTCGAAATCGGCCCCCGTTCTCAAAAATCCATTTAATATATGGTCCCCAGATAGGGGACGTATCAGATATTAAACTGATAAGAACAGATTTTTTTTTTTTTTTTTTTTTTTATTGAAAAGGAAATATACAATACATAACCAAGTAAATCATTCAAAAAATTACATATTCATCTGAAAACACATGAATAACACATATTTGACATATACAATATATACAGGAAGCATGTCTTTACATGTACATATAACAAAAAGCTTTCCCTTCATGACTTTCCCTCAGAAAAAATAAATTGCAGCGGATTCTGTCCCTCCAACTGTCCCTTCATATCAGGATATAATCTGTAAGAAAAGAAAAAGAAAGACAAATAAGAATACAATCATAACCAGTACTTCCATTTTTTGTGTTTCCAGATCCCCTCTGCATCATCAGAACCATAGTTTTTCCTATCACATAATACGTAAAGGTAAATTTTACCACGGATCATGCCCAGACATTCCTTCACACTTACTTCAGTTTGATTGAAAATCCTAATATTCCTTACATCCCACAGAACCTCTTTTACACAATTTACTATGAACCATAACACTCTTGCCTTCTCTCTCTCCACTGCACACAAACCAAACATCATCATATTAAAGGATAAGATTTCAATTCCAGTAAGATTTTTAATTAGACCAGACATTTTTCTCCACACAGACTTCGCATAACCACACTCCCAAAACACATGTACATAATTCTCACATCCACCGCAACCATCCCTGGGACACACTTCACTGTCTACCAATCTCCTTCTCCTCTGAAATTCCCTTGTTGGCAGACACCCATGAGCTAACATCCAAGACAAGTCCTTTTGTTTATTTGTCAGTTCCTTGTGACTGACATTTTTCCACACTACCTTACAATCCTTCTCAGACAGACCTCCCACACATTCCACTGTTTCTCTCTGCTCCAACACTTTCATCACCTTCTTACTATCATTCCATTCAGTCACACATTCCAGATTATTTTTCCTGACACACCGCCCTATTCTCTGATAGAACCAAGGAACCTCAAAACTTACAGGTACCCTTAAGTCCCTTTCCATTAGCTTATATTTCAACAACACATTACCAGCCAAATACCTTACCATGCACCCAAACACACATTCCTTCTTACTTACAGCGAGACAAAAACTGACATACTTCACAGCCAGGAACACTTCCACATTCATCATTCCTTTCCCACCATGCATTCTGCTTTTCACCACCTTCCCACGACTCAATTTCTCCATCCTTGAATTCCATAAGAAAACAAAGATCTGCCTGATAATTCTTGCCAGACACCTATCCGGTGGAGGAAACACATAATTAACATAAAGCAAAATAGGAATTATAACAGCTTTAATAACCAGAATCCTTCCCTCAATCGATAAAGTCCTTAAAGACCAGAAGTTTATTTTATTCCCCACCCTCCCCAAAACCCTCTCCCAACTTTCTTTCCCATACAAATCATTATCAAACACCACCCCAAGCACTTCCACACCCCCCTCTCTCACAGGCCACTCGCACAACCCACTCTCTCCCCACCCCTCAAAAAATTTACAACCACTCTTCCCAACATTAAGCTTAAACCCACTCATTAAACAGAAACACTCAATCAATAACTTAGCACGCCTTACCCCTGCCATTGACTTACATACAACAGTAACATCATCCATGTAACCAATCACTCGCATATCCTTCCCATGACTACCAGGTATTTCTATACCCCGCATCACCTTATCTCTCCTAATCATCCCCAACAAAGGCTCAATCATACAAATAAAAAGAATTGGCGACAGGGGACACCCCTGCCGCACTCCAGATTTTATACTCACTTCCCTACTCAGAAAACCATTGACCTGAATCTTACTATAAATGTCCCTATACAAACATTCAATCCACTTCACCATTCTGTCCGGCACATTCATCCTCCTCAAAACCCTAAACAATAAATCATGCACCACCCTATCATACGCTTTTTCAAAATCCACCGTAACAACAGCCACACCTTGCTTCCTAGTTTTACAGTCCCACAATACATCCCTCAGACCTAACAGACATTCAGAAATCCTACGATCAGGCACTGTACACATTTGCTCCTCACCTACCATACAATCAATCACATCCTTTAACCTATTCGCAATAACTTTAGCAATAATTTTGTAATCACAATTCAAGAGCGCTATAGGCCTCCAATTTTTAAGATCCCTCTTATCCCCTTTTTTAAACAATAACACAGTCACACTCTCACTCATACTTTTAGATAACTTCCCTCTCCTAAGTACTTCCTTACACACCTCCCATACATAATCCCCTAACATATCCCAAAACACAAGATAAAATTCCACAGGCAAACCATCACTCCCTGCCACCTTTCCTTTCTTCATCCCATTCACAGCATCCTCCACCTCACTCTTCCTCACATCCTCTTCCATAAAGAACCCATCAATTTCATCCAAACGCTTATCCACATATCCCAAACATTCCTCCTCTAGAGTCACGTCCCGCTCCTTCTCCGTGAATAAATCAGAATAAAACTTCCACACTTCCTCTAACACCTCATCCTTACCAAAGACCTCTACCCCATCATTCGTAAAAACACTCATCATCTCAGTTTTTTTACTGAATGCCTTTTTAAAGAAAAATTTGCTACATTTCTCATCCTTCTCTTTCACTTCAACCCTAGCCTGTGCAATAATCTTCCTTCCATTCCTCTCCAGACACTCATTCACACTTCCACGAGCTTCCTCAATCTCCTTCTCAACACTCATCCCCAAACGCCTCAATTCATACAAATACTCTAACCTTCTTTGCCATCTCTCATACTCTTCTCTATCTTTCCTCCCTTTCTCACACCCTTTTTTAATAAAAAACCTTTTAGTCTCTAACTTCACCCACTCCCACCACTCAACCACACTATAAAATGCATCCTTCCTCAACACCCATCCATCAAAACGCTCCCTATATTCTTGTAATACACATTCATTATCCAATAAAGACACATTCAACTTCCAAACACCCTTTCCATACTCACTTAGACCACCACCTTTTACCACACACTCAATCCAGGCATGATCCGTGAACGGTAACCTCCTCCGTCTGAAATTAGAAACAGACATTAGTTTTGAGACAAAAATGAAATCAATACGCGAACTTGTATTGTTAGAAAAATATGTATAACCGATAGTACCATCATTATGGGCAACAAAGGAATCCTTTAACCCAAATAAATTTACAATCTCTTTAAGCTGCTTACTAGTACTGTCTAAACCAGACCCACCACCCACCGTAGTACTACTCCTATCCCCCTCTGTTATTATACAATTGAAATCCCCTATAAGGAACACATCATCCCTCCCACTCAAAAAGAAATATAATTTCTCAAACACCTCCCCTCTTTCCTTCCTCCCAGTTGGAGCATAAACATTAATTACTTTATATGTGAAACCCCTGAAAATAAAATGCACTAATAATACCCTACCCGGAACAATATGGACAACTTTTTTAACAACAAACTCTACTTTTGAACAAAATCCCCACCCCCGAATTACGTTCCATTGAACCAGACCATACCGATTGCCCATAAGGCCAGGAGATATTTGGCTCCCCATCCAAGCAGCACTCCTGGAGACCTAGAACATCAAAAGAATATCTAGAAAGTAAATCAAAAATGGCGGATCTCCTTTCTAAAGATCTAATACTGCGGACATTTAGAGAACCAAAACTCATTCAAACATTTGAAGGAAAAAAAGGAAATACAAAATCAAGCATTATCAAAAGGAGGCCTAGCCTTTCCCCGACCTCTACCCTTATTTTTTGCCTCCCCTTCCTTAAACTTAAGAGTCTTTGTCAATTTTTTGACTGAACATTCCTCCAAATAACCTGTGCCCAGGGAGGATAAAGAGGAGTCAGAATCAATCTGACATGACGACCCTCCACCTGCCTCCTCCCTTCCCGGGCTAGGAAAGTCCTCAATCCTTTGACTCTGAGGAGTCGGACAGTCATCCTCCGATTCTTCCACCGGCATCTTTCTCTTCAAGGATTCTTTGTCCACAGTCATCTCCTCTGGCGGATCAGAGGCCTCCGAAACAGATGCCCCCGAAACAGACTCCGCCTTCTCCCCCTCTGCCACCAAAGCATCCGGAACAGACCTAGAAATGGAAGGAAAAACAGGGGCAGACTCTGCTTCACTGGTCAGCACGCTAACCTCTGCATCGCCTGCCCTGGCAGCATTGGAGTCCTCAGGAACTGTCCCACCTCGAAGAGCCATTGCATATGATCGGGGTGCCCCGGACTGGTAAGTGGGGCAACTCCTAGCCAGGTGATCCGAAGAACCACAGAAATGACACTTGCGTTTCTCGGGACAGTCTGCAGTGCGGTGATCAGGCTTGTGGCAGTTCCTGCAAACCTGCCCGGTTGTACAGTTCTCTCTGGTATGACCAAAGCAAAAACAGTCCCGGCAAAAACTTGGCATCCCCGGGTAGTGCAGAAACCCCCTGTTGTTCCCTATCGCAAAGTTCTGCGGGGGGTGACAAAAACCTTCAGCACCACCCTCGGGGGCAGGCCTAAACTCCACCCAAAAACGTCTCATGCCTGTGAAAGTCCCCAGGATGTTATTTTTCCTCTCCGCACCAGAAACAGACACACAATACCTTCTTAGAAAGGTCTGGATCTCCTCATCCCGCACAAAAGGGTTGTACATATGCACTACCACTGGAACTTTCTTAGGCCGAGCCTCGCAGGAAATGAATCGGATCCCTTGTAGGTCAGGGTGAGAAGCATTCTCCTTACTCCGGTAGAGACAGGTACGGAGATCATCCAGGTTGTAGAAGGTCACGTCAAAGAATCCTTGGCTGGGAAAGACCTGGACACAGAAGATGGAAGCATGCGGCATCCTCAGCACTCCTTCCACGACCTTCTGCTGGACATGCAAAATCCCGTAGGCACTCCTCTTTTCCTCCTCGATAAACAGCCGTACTGTATTAGGAGCGTTCGGCGCATTAGCCATCCTCTCCGGCAGACCCGTCCTCCGATGATCACCTTCCCGTTATCCTGGGACTAAGCCCTCTCCCCAATAGCAGCAGGTGGGTGAAGCCCAGGCAATAAACCTGGGCGATCCCACAAGGCCGAGGAGAGGGGTACCCGAATACCTTAGGGCAAGACACTTGATCTTAGCCAAAAGGCCGAGAAGCGATAACCGTGAAAGGGGCGGGCCCAACAAGGTCCCCTTCATGGGCACTATCACTGCTTGCTGTCAGGGAGGCTGCCAGACAATTTTCCATGCACACTCTGGGCTGGGGGGCAGTCAACCACCAGTACACACAGCAGAACCTAAACCCATACCATTATTGCTAAGCAGCAAGACAGGGGCCCATTGCACTCCCACGGGGCCTTTTTAAATGCAATCCATAACCCGGATTTGCCAGGAACCCTTCTTACTCCTCCTACTTGCATGTGACACTGGGCTTAGGATCTGCATAGGAAACACACACACAAGCACACACCTACCTTTGTTGCCTGCAGATGCCTCCTTGGCTGTCCCCAAACGGTATCCCCACGGGAAGCTGTAAGCATAGAGGACATGCCTGCACCCCATTGGACTTACCTGTGTGGGTTAAATCCGGGTTATTTGACAACCTATGGCGGTGATGGTTCTGCTCAGGCAGAGCAGTGCTGATGCTCCTCATAAAGCTGTCGCTGCTGTGAAGGTTCTAGGTGACATCACAAATCCCTTTGGTTACATACACAACAAAGCTGGGTTGTTGTTGTTTACACTCTGCAAGGCCTGTGGAAGTGAGTGACATCATAGCACTGTAGTTCTGAGGGTTCAAGATGGATGCAACAATCTCCTGTTGCTTCTATGAAGGCCGTAATAGACGACATCACCAAACAGCTCCATAGTCACATACACAGCAAAGGAGAGATGTTGTTTACACCTAGTGATGTCAGTGGTATTGAGTGACATCACAGCACAGTGCTAAGGCTCCTGGGCCTGGACACAGCAGCGGCTGCAATATCTCAACGGAGAATACGTTTATATCTATGTGTGTGTGTGCGCATATATATATATATATATATATATATATATATATATATATATATATATTTCTCCGCCGAAATCACTTTTAAACCCATTTCCACCTTTTTTTCCCTTCTCTTCCTCTTACTTTTTTTTCACGTTTTTTTACGTTTTTCTCCTTTTCGCCTCTTTTCTGGGCGTATTATTCTTCTTTTTCTTCTTTTTTTTCGTCTAATGCATACCCCATCAGTGCAGCAATGCTTATTCAATACCGCCAGCAGATGGAGACACTGGGGGATAATTTTCTAAGGATTTATACTGATTTTTCCTGTCTGAATTTGTCGCACAGAAAGTTGCAGGCCAAATATGTGTGACATTTCTGCGACTTTAGCTTCTAGAGCATTTTTACAACATTATACATAGGTGCTGAATACATAAAAAGCGACTGTTCAGCGACAGACAAGTCGCATCGGCTGAAAGTAGGCCAGAATGTCAGTCCATGTTGGAGCAGGTTTAGATACAGTCTAAAGCATAGATCTCAAAGTCTGTGCACAGAATTTAGCAAGGGCCTCGCACCTTCTGATGCATCAGGTAGGTGCACAATAGCATAGCCTAACCCTCTGTACTTTGGTCTATATTGATGCGGGACATAGACAGCCAGCTGATGACCAATCCATTAGTGCAATGGATGGCTGGAAGCATTTGTCTTTGCCTTTGCAATACCACAGAAGCAATGCATGGTCAATGTACAGCAATGACACACCTGTGTGAACAGCCAGGAGACCCCCCCCCCCCCCATGTTATGTTACATAGTTACATAGTTAGTACGGTCGAAAAAAGACATATGTCCATCACGTTCAACCAGGGAATTAAGGGGTAGGGGTGTGGCGCGATATTGGGGAAGGGATGAGATTTTATATTTCTTCATAAGCATTAATCTTATTTTGTCAATTAGGAACATTCAGCACCCACCCGCTATCAAGGCAGCTGCCTATCATGTCATGCCCTACCTGCACAGGTGTGCTGGCTACTCAAATGATCCAATTAAGGAGGCCATTTAGTCAGCAGCAGCAGAAGTCCTGTGCCTGGACGCTCCAACAGGGGCCAGACACAAGCAGAAGCAGAAGCAGCAGAAGCAGCAGCAGCACCACCTTTTGTTTTTTGGCTGCAGCAGCAGCAAGGCCCACAGGGCTGGCTAGCTGGCTAGCCAGCAAGCAGGTAGCAATGAAAGTAGGAATCTTTCTTTTTAACCCTGTAAGGGGGTGGTGCACTGTACCCGAAGATACTGCCATATCGGGTCAATGCATAGGGCGACGGAAGCAAGCTTCGAAATCGGCCCCCGTTCTCAAAAATCCATTTAATATATGGTCCCCAGATAGGGGACGTATCAGATATTAAACTGATAAGAACAGATACTACACTTGATCTTAGCCAAAAGGCCGAGAAGCGATAACCGTGAAAGGGGCGGGCCCAACAAGGTCCCCTTCATGGGCACTATCACTGCTTGCTGTCAGGGAGGCTGCCAGACAATTTTCCATGCACACTCTGGGCTGGGGGGCAGTCAACCACCAGTACACACAGCAGAACCTAAACCCATACCATTATTGCTAAGCAGCAAGACAGGGGCCCATTGCACTCCCACGGGGCCTTTTTAAATGCAATCCATAACCCGGATTTGCCAGGAACCCTTCTTACTCCTCCTACTTGCATGTGACACTGGGCTTAGGATCTGCATAGGAAACACACACACAAGCACACACCTACCTTTGTTGCCTGCAGATGCCTCCTTGGCTGTCCCCAAACGGTATCAAACCAACACCCACGGGAAGCTGTAAGCATAGAGGACATGCCTGCACCCCATTGGACTTACCTGTGTGGGTTAAATCCGGGTTATTTGACAACCTATGGCGGTGATGGTTCTGCTCAGGCAGAGCAGTGCTGATGCTCCTCATAAAGCTGTCGCTGCTGTGAAGGTTCTAGGTGACATCACAAATCCCTTTGGTTACATACACAACAAAGCTGGGTTGTTGTTGTTTACACTCTGCAAGGCCTGTGGAAGTGAGTGACATCATAGCACTGTAGTTCTGAGGGTTCAAGATGGATGCAACAATCTCCTGTTGCTTCTATGAAGGCCGTAATAGACGACATCACCAAACAGCTCCATAGTCACATACACAGCAAAGGAGAGATGTTGTTTACACCTAGTGATGTCAGTGGTATTGAGTGACATCACAGCACAGTGCTAAGGCTCCTGGGCCTGGACACAGCAGCGGCTGCAATATCTCAACGGAGAATACGTTTATATCTATGTGTGTGTGTGCGCATATATATATATATATATATATATATATATATATATATATATATATTTCTCCGCCGAAATCACTTTTAAACCCATTTCCACCTTTTTTTCCCTTCTCTTCCTCTTACTTTTTTTTCACGTTTTTTTACGTTTTTCTCCTTTTCGCCTCTTTTCTGGGCGTATTATTCTTCTTTTTCTTCTTTTTTTTCGTCTAATGCATACCCCATCAGTGCAGCAATGCTTATTCAATACCGCCAGCAGATGGAGACACTGGGGGATAATTTTCTAAGGATTTATACTGATTTTTCCTGTCTGAATTTGTCGCACAGAAAGTTGCAGGCCAAATATGTGTGACATTTCTGCGACTTTAGCTTCTAGAGCATTTTTACAACATTATACATAGGTGCTGAATACATAAAAAGCGACTGTTCAGCGACAGACAAGTCGCATCGGCTGAAAGTAGGCCAGAATGTCAGTCCATGTTGGAGCAGGTTTAGATACAGTCTAAAGCATAGATCTCAAAGTCTGTGCACAGAATTTAGCAAGGGCCTCGCACCTTCTGATGCATCAGGTAGGTGCACAATAGCATAGCCTAACCCTCTGTACTTTGGTCTATATTGATGCGGGACATAGACAGCCAGCTGATGACCAATCCATTAGTGCAATGGATGGCTGGAAGCATTTGTCTTTGCCTTTGCAATACCACAGAAGCAATGCATGGTCAATGTACAGCAATGACACACCTGTGTGAACAGCCGGGAGACCCCCCCCCCCCCCCCCCCCCATGTTATGTTACATAGTTACATAGTTAGTACGGTCGAAAAAAGACATATGTCCATCACGTTCAACCAGGGAATTAAGGGGTAGGGGTGTGGCGCGATATTGGGGAAGGGATGAGATTTTATATTTCTTCATAAGCATTAATCTTATTTTGTCAATTAGGAACATTCAGCACCCACCCGCTATCAAGGCAGCTGCCTATCATGTCATGCCCTACCTGCACAGGTGTGCTGGCTACTCAAATGATCCAATTAAGGAGGCCATTTAGTCAGCAGCAGCAGAAGTCCTGTGCCTGGACGCTCCAACAGGGGCCAGACACAAGCAGAAGCAGAAGCAGCAGAAGCAGCAGCAGCACCACCTTTTGTTTTTTGGCTGCAGCAGCAGCAAGGCCCACAGGGCTGGCTAGCTGGCTAGCCAGCAAGCAGGTAGCAATGAAAGTAGGAATCTTTCTTTTTAACCCTGTAAGGGGGTGGTGCACTGTACCCGAAGATACTGCCATATCGGGTCAATGCATAGGGCGACGGAAGCAAGCTTCGAAATCGGCCCCCGTTCTCAAAAATCCATTTAATATATGGTCCCCAGATAGGGGACGTATCAGATATTAAACTGATAAGAACAGATACTACACTTGATCTTAGCCAAAAGGCCGAGAAGCGATAACCGTGAAAGGGGCGGGCCCAACAAGGTCCCCTTCATGGGCACTATCACTGCTTGCTGTCAGGGAGGCTGCCAGACAATTTTCCATGCACACTCTGGGCTGGGGGGCAGTCAACCACCAGTACACACAGCAGAACCTAAACCCATACCATTATTGCTAAGCAGCAAGACAGGGGCCCATTGCACTCCCACGGGGCCTTTTTAAATGCAATCCATAACCCGGATTTGCCAGGAACCCTTCTTACTCCTCCTACTTGCATGTGACACTGGGCTTAGGATCTGCATAGGAAACACACACACAAGCACACACCTACCTTTGTTGCCTGCAGATGCCTCCTTGGCTGTCCCCAAACGGTATCAAACCAACACCCACGGGAAGCTGTAAGCATAGAGGACATGCCTGCACCCCATTGGACTTACCTGTGTGGGTTAAATCCGGGTTATTTGACAACCTATGGCGGTGATGGTTCTGCTCAGGCAGAGCAGTGCTGATGCTCCTCATAAAGCTGTCGCTGCTGTGAAGGTTCTAGGTGACATCACAAATCCCTTTGGTTACATACACAACAAAGCTGGGTTGTTGTTGTTTACACTCTGCAAGGCCTGTGGAAGTGAGTGACATCATAGCACTGTAGTTCTGAGGGTTCAAGATGGATGCAACAATCTCCTGTTGCTTCTATGAAGGCCGTAATAGACGACATCACCAAACAGCTCCATAGTCACATACACAGCAAAGGAGAGATGTTGTTTACACCTAGTGATGTCAGTGGTATTGAGTGACATCACAGCACAGTGCTAAGGCTCCTGGGCCTGGACACAGCAGCGGCTGCAATATCTCAACGGAGAATACGTTTATATCTATGTGTGTGTGTGCGCATATATATATATATATATATATATATATATATATATATATATATATTTCTCCGCCGAAATCACTTTTAAACCCATTTCCACCTTTTTTTCCCTTCTCTTCCTCTTACTTTTTTTTCACGTTTTTTTACGTTTTTCTCCTTTTCGCCTCTTTTCTGGGCGTATTATTCTTCTTTTTCTTCTTTTTTTTCGTCTAATGCATACCCCATCAGTGCAGCAATGCTTATTCAATACCGCCAGCAGATGGAGACACTGGGGGATAATTTTCTAAGGATTTATACTGATTTTTCCTGTCTGAATTTGTCGCACAGAAAGTTGCAGGCCAAATATGTGTGACATTTCTGCGACTTTAGCTTCTAGAGCATTTTTACAACATTATACATAGGTGCTGAATACATAAAAAGCGACTGTTCAGCGACAGACAAGTCGCATCGGCTGAAAGTAGGCCAGAATGTCAGTCCATGTTGGAGCAGGTTTAGATACAGTCTAAAGCATAGATCTCAAAGTCTGTGCACAGAATTTAGCAAGGGCCTCGCACCTTCTGATGCATCAGGTAGGTGCACAATAGCATAGCCTAACCCTCTGTACTTTGGTCTATATTGATGCGGGACATAGACAGCCAGCTGATGACCAATCCATTAGTGCAATGGATGGCTGGAAGCATTTGTCTTTGCCTTTGCAATACCACAGAAGCAATGCATGGTCAATGTACAGCAATGACACACCTGTGTGAACAGCCAGGAGACCCCCCCCCATGTTATGTTACATAGTTACATAGTTAGTACGGTCGAAAAAAGACATATGTCCATCACGTTCAACCAGGGAATTAAGGGGTAGGGGTGTGGCGCGATATTGGGGAAGGGATGAGATTTTATATTTCTTCATAAGCATTAATCTTATTTTGTCAATTAGGAACATTCAGCACCCACCCGCTATCAAGGCAGCTGCCTATCATGTCATGCCCTACCTGCACAGGTGTGCTGGCTACTCAAATGATCCAATTAAGGAGGCCATTTAGTCAGCAGCAGCAGAAGTCCTGTGTCTGGACGCTCCAACAGGGGCCAGACACAAGCAGAAGCAGAAGCAGCAGAAGCAGCAGCAGCACCACCTTTTGTTTTTTGGCTGCAGCAGCAGCAAGGCCCACAGGGCTGGCTAGCTGGCTAGCCAGCAAGCAGGTAGCAATGAAAGTAGGAATCTTTCTTTTTAACCCTGTAAGGGGGTGGTGCACTGTACCCGAAGATACTGCCATATCGGGTCAATGCATAGGGCGACGGAAGCAAGCTTCGAAATCGGCCCCCGTTCTCAAAAATCCATTTAATATATGGTCCCCAGATAGGGGACGTATCAGATATTAAACTGATAAGAACAGATACTACACTTGATCTTAGCCAAAAGGCCGAGAAGCGATAACCGTGAAAGGGGCGGGCCCAACAAGGTCCCCTTCATGGGCACTATCACTGCTTGCTGTCAGGGAGGCTGCCAGACAATTTTCCATGCACACTCTGGGCTGGGGGGCAGTCAACCACCAGTACACACAGCAGAACCTAAACCCATACCATTATTGCTAAGCAGCAAGACAGGGGCCCATTGCACTCCCACGGGGCCTTTTTAAATGCAATCCATAACCCGGATTTGCCAGGAACCCTTCTTACTCCTCCTACTTGCATGTGACACTGGGCTTAGGATCTGCATAGGAAACACACACACAAGCACACACCTACCTTTGTTGCCTGCAGATGCCTCCTTGGCTGTCCCCAAACGGTATCAAACCAACACCCACGGGAAGCTGTAAGCATAGAGGACATGCCTGCACCCCATTGGACTTACCTGTGTGGGTTAAATCCGGGTTATTTGACAACCTATGGCGGTGATGGTTCTGCTCAGGCAGAGCAGTGCTGATGCTCCTCATAAAGCTGTCGCTGCTGTGAAGGTTCTAGGTGACATCACAAATCCCTTTGGTTACATACACAACAAAGCTGGGTTGTTGTTGTTTACACTCTGCAAGGCCTGTGGAAGTGAGTGACATCATAGCACTGTAGTTCTGAGGGTTCAAGATGGATGCAACAATCTCCTGTTGCTTCTATGAAGGCCGTAATAGACGACATCACCAAACAGCTCCATAGTCACATACACAGCAAAGGAGAGATGTTGTTTACACCTAGTGATGTCAGTGGTATTGAGTGACATCACAGCACAGTGCTAAGGCTCCTGGGCCTGGACACAGCAGCGGCTGCAATATCTCAACGGAGAATACGTTTATATCTATGTGTGTGTGTGCGCATATATATATATATATATATATATATATATATATATATATATATATTTCTCCGCCGAAATCACTTTTAAACCCATTTCCACCTTTTTTTCCCTTCTCTTCCTCTTACTTTTTTTTCACGTTTTTTTACGTTTTTCTCCTTTTCGCCTCTTTTCTGGGCGTATTATTCTTCTTTTTCTTCTTTTTTTTCGTCTAATGCATACCCCATCAGTGCAGCAATGCTTATTCAATACCGCCAGCAGATGGAGACACTGGGGGATAATTTTCTAAGGATTTATACTGATTTTTCCTGTCTGAATTTGTCGCACAGAAAGTTGCAGGCCAAATATGTGTGACATTTCTGCGACTTTAGCTTCTAGAGCATTTTTACAACATTATACATAGGTGCTGAATACATAAAAAGCGACTGTTCAGCGACAGACAAGTCGCATCGGCTGAAAGTAGGCCAGAATGTCAGTCCATGTTGGAGCAGGTTTAGATACAGTCTAAAGCATAGATCTCAAAGTCTGTGCACAGAATTTAGCAAGGGCCTCGCACCTTCTGATGCATCAGGTAGGTGCACAATAGCATAGCCTAACCCTCTGTACTTTGGTCTATATTGATGCGGGACATAGACAGCCAGCTGATGACCAATCCATTAGTGCAATGGATGGCTGGAAGCATTTGTCTTTGCCTTTGCAATACCACAGAAGCAATGCATGGTCAATGTACAGCAATGACACACCTGTGTGAACAGCCAGGAGACCCCCCCCCCCCCCCCCCCCATGTTATGTTACATAGTTACATAGTTAGTACGGTCGAAAAAAGACATATGTCCATCACGTTCAACCAGGGAATTAAGGGGTAGGGGTGTGGCGCGATATTGGGGAAGGGATGAGATTTTATATTTCTTCATAAGCATTAATCTTATTTTGTCAATTAGGAACATTCAGCACCCACCCGCTATCAAGGCAGCTGCCTATCATGTCATGCCCTACCTGCACAGGTGTGCTGGCTACTCAAATGATCCAATTAAGGAGGCCATTTAGTCAGCAGCAGCAGAAGTCCTGTGCCTGGACGCTCCAACAGGGGCCAGACACAAGCAGAAGCAGAAGCAGCAGAAGCAGCAGCAGCACCACCTTTTGTTTTTTGGCTGCAGCAGCAGCAAGGCCCACAGGGCTGGCTAGCTGGCTAGCCAGCAAGCAGGTAGCAATGAAAGTAGGAATCTTTCTTTTTAACCCTGTAAGGGGGTGGTGCACTGTACCCGAAGATACTGCCATATCGGGTCAATGCATAGGGCGACGGAAGCAAGCTTCGAAATCGGCCCCCGTTCTCAAAAATCCATTTAATATATGGTCCCCAGATAGGGGACGTATCAGATATTAAACTGATAAGAACAGATACTACACTTGATCTTAGCCAAAAGGCCGAGAAGCGATAACCGTGAAAGGGGCGGGCCCAACAAGGTCCCCTTCATGGGCACTATCACTGCTTGCTGTCAGGGAGGCTGCCAGACAATTTTCCATGCACACTCTGGGCTGGGGGGCAGTCAACCACCAGTACACACAGCAGAACCTAAACCCATACCATTATTGCTAAGCAGCAAGACAGGGGCCCATTGCACTCCCACGGGGCCTTTTTAAATGCAATCCATAACCCGGATTTGCCAGGAACCCTTCTTACTCCTCCTACTTGCATGTGACACTGGGCTTAGGATCTGCATAGGAAACACACACACAAGCACACACCTACCTTTGTTGCCTGCAGATGCCTCCTTGGCTGTCCCCAAACGGTATCAAACCAACACCCACGGGAAGCTGTAAGCATAGAGGACATGCCTGCACCCCATTGGACTTACCTGTGTGGGTTAAATCCGGGTTATTTGACAACCTATGGCGGTGATGGTTCTGCTCAGGCAGAGCAGTGCTGATGCTCCTCATAAAGCTGTCGCTGCTGTGAAGGTTCTAGGTGACATCACAAATCCCTTTGGTTACATACACAACAAAGCTGGGTTGTTGTTGTTTACACTCTGCAAGGCCTGTGGAAGTGAGTGACATCATAGCACTGTAGTTCTGAGGGTTCAAGATGGATGCAACAATCTCCTGTTGCTTCTATGAAGGCCGTAATAGACGACATCACCAAACAGCTCCATAGTCACATACACAGCAAAGGAGAGATGTTGTTTACACCTAGTGATGTCAGTGGTATTGAGTGACATCACAGCACAGTGCTAAGGCTCCTGGGCCTGGACACAGCAGCGGCTGCAATATCTCAACGGAGAATACGTTTATATCTATGTGTGTGTGTGCGCATATATATATATATATATATATATATATATATATATATATATATATTTCTCCGCCGAAATCACTTTTAAACCCATTTCCACCTTTTTTTCCCTTCTCTTCCTCTTACTTTTTTTTCACGTTTTTTTACGTTTTTCTCCTTTTCGCCTCTTTTCTGGGCGTATTATTCTTCTTTTTCTTCTTTTTTTTCGTCTAATGCATACCCCATCAGTGCAGCAATGCTTATTCAATACCGCCAGCAGATGGAGACACTGGGGGATAATTTTCTAAGGATTTATACTGATTTTTCCTGTCTGAATTTGTCGCACAGAAAGTTGCAGGCCAAATATGTGTGACATTTCTGCGACTTTAGCTTCTAGAGCATTTTTACAACATTATACATAGGTGCTGAATACATAAAAAGCGACTGTTCAGCGACAGACAAGTCGCATCGGCTGAAAGTAGGCCAGAATGTCAGTCCATGTTGGAGCAGGTTTAGATACAGTCTAAAGCATAGATCTCAAAGTCTGTGCACAGAATTTAGCAAGGGCCTCGCACCTTCTGATGCATCAGGTAGGTGCACAATAGCATAGCCTAACCCTCTGTACTTTGGTCTATATTGATGCGGGACATAGACAGCCAGCTGATGACCAATCCATTAGTGCAATGGATGGCTGGAAGCATTTGTCTTTGCCTTTGCAATACCACAGAAGCAATGCATGGTCAATGTACAGCAATGACACACCTGTGTGAACAGCCAGGAGACCCCCCCCCCCCCCATGTTATGTTACATAGTTACATAGTTAGTACGGTCGAAAAAAGACATATGTCCATCACGTTCAACCAGGGAATTAAGGGGTAGGGGTGTGGCGCGATATTGGGGAAGGGATGAGATTTTATATTTCTTCATAAGCATTAATCTTATTTTGTCAATTAGGAACATTCAGCACCCACCCGCTATCAAGGCAGCTGCCTATCATGTCATGCCCTACCTGCACAGGTGTGCTGGCTACTCAAATGATCCAATTAAGGAGGCCATTTAGTCAGCAGCAGCAGAAGTCCTGTGCCTGGACGCTCCAACAGGGGCCAGACACAAGCAGAAGCAGAAGCAGCAGAAGCAGCAGCAGCACCACCTTTTGTTTTTTGGCTGCAGCAGCAGCAAGGCCCACAGGGCTGGCTAGCTGGCTAGCCAGCAAGCAGGTAGCAATGAAAGTAGGAATCTTTCTTTTTAACCCTGTAAGGGGGTGGTGCACTGTACCCGAAGATACTGCCATATCGGGTCAATGCATAGGGCGACGGAAGCAAGCTTCGAAATCGGCCCCCGTTCTCAAAAATCCATTTAATATATGGTCCCCAGATAGGGGACGTATCAGATATTAAACTGATAAGAACAGATACTACACTTGATCTTAGCCAAAAGGCCGAGAAGCGATAACCGTGAAAGGGGCGGGCCCAACAAGGTCCCCTTCATGGGCACTATCACTGCTTGCTGTCAGGGAGGCTGCCAGACAATTTTCCATGCACACTCTGGGCTGGGGGGCAGTCAACCACCAGTACACACAGCAGAACCTAAACCCATACCATTATTGCTAAGCAGCAAGACAGGGGCCCATTGCACTCCCACGGGGCCTTTTTAAATGCAATCCATAACCCGGATTTGCCAGGAACCCTTCTTACTCCTCCTACTTGCATGTGACACTGGGCTTAGGATCTGCATAGGAAACACACACACAAGCACACACCTACCTTTGTTGCCTGCAGATGCCTCCTTGGCTGTCCCCAAACGGTATCAAACCAACACCCACGGGAAGCTGTAAGCATAGAGGACATGCCTGCACCCCATTGGACTTACCTGTGTGGGTTAAATCCGGGTTATTTGACAACCTATGGCGGTGATGGTTCTGCTCAGGCAGAGCAGTGCTGATGCTCCTCATAAAGCTGTCGCTGCTGTGAAGGTTCTAGGTGACATCACAAATCCCTTTGGTTACATACACAACAAAGCTGGGTTGTTGTTGTTTACACTCTGCAAGGCCTGTGGAAGTGAGTGACATCATAGCACTGTAGTTCTGAGGGTTCAAGATGGATGCAACAATCTCCTGTTGCTTCTATGAAGGCCGTAATAGACGACATCACCAAACAGCTCCATAGTCACATACACAGCAAAGGAGAGATGTTGTTTACACCTAGTGATGTCAGTGGTATTGAGTGACATCACAGCACAGTGCTAAGGCTCCTGGGCCTGGACACAGCAGCGGCTGCAATATCTCAACGGAGAATACGTTTATATCTATGTGTGTGTGTGCGCATATATATATATATATATATATATACATATATATATATATATATATATATATATATATTTCTCCGCCGAAATCACTTTTAAACCCATTTCCACCTTTTTTTCCCTTCTCTTCCTCTTACTTTTTTTTCACGTTTTTTTACGTTTTTCTCCTTTTCGCCTCTTTTCTGGGCGTATTATTCTTCTTTTTCTTCTTTTTTTTCGTCTAATGCATACCCCATCAGTGCAGCAATGCTTATTCAATACCGCCAGCAGATGGAGACACTGGGGGATAATTTTCTAAGGATTTATACTGATTTTTCCTGTCTGAATTTGTCGCACAGAAAGTTGCAGGCCAAATATGTGTGACATTTCTGCGACTTTAGCTTCTAGAGCATTTTTACAACATTATACATAGGTGCTGAATACATAAAAAGCGACTGTTCAGCGACAGACAAGTCGCATCGGCTGAAAGTAGGCCAGAATGTCAGTCCATGTTGGAGCAGGTTTAGATACAGTCTAAAGCATAGATCTCAAAGTCTGTGCACAGAATTTAGCAAGGGCCTCGCACCTTCTGATGCATCAGGTAGGTGCACAATAGCATAGCCTAACCCTCTGTACTTTGGTCTATATTGATGCGGGACATAGACAGCCAGCTGATGACCAATCCATTAGTGCAATGGATGGCTGGAAGCATTTGTCTTTGCCTTTGCAATACCACAGAAGCAATGCATGGTCAATGTACAGCAATGACACACCTGTGTGAACAGCCAGGAGACCCCCCCCCCCATGTTATGTTACATAGTTACATAGTTAGTACGGTCGAAAAAAGACATATGTCCATCACGTTCAACCAGGGAATTAAGGGGTAGGGGTGTGGCGCGATATTGGGGAAGGGATGAGATTTTATATTTCTTCATAAGCATTAATCTTATTTTGTCAATTAGGAACATTCAGCACCCACCCGCTATCAAGGCAGCTGCCTATCATGTCATGCCCTACCTGCACAGGTGTGCTGGCTACTCAAATGATCCAATTAAGGAGGCCATTTAGTCAGCAGCAGCAGAAGTCCTGTGCCTGGACGCTCCAACAGGGGCCAGACACAAGCAGAAGCAGAAGCAGCAGAAGCAGCAGCAGCACCACCTTTTGTTTTTTGGCTGCAGCAGCAGCAAGGCCCACAGGGCTGGCTAGCTGGCTAGCCAGCAAGCAGGTAGCAATGAAAGTAGGAATCTTTCTTTTTAACCCTGTAAGGGGGTGGTGCACTGTACCCGAAGATACTGCCATATCGGGTCAATGCATAGGGCGACGGAAGCAAGCTTCGAAATCGGCCCCCGTTCTCAAAAATCCATTTAATATATGGTCCCCAGATAGGGGACGTATCAGATATTAAACTGATAAGAACAGATACTACACTTGATCTTAGCCAAAAGGCCGAGAAGCGATAACCGTGAAAGGGGCGGGCCCAACAAGGTCCCCTTCATGGGCACTATCACTGCTTGCTGTCAGGGAGGCTGCCAGACAATTTTCCATGCACACTCTGGGCTGGGGGGCAGTCAACCACCAGTACACACAGCAGAACCTAAACCCATACCATTATTGCTAAGCAGCAAGACAGGGGCCCATTGCACTCCCACGGGGCCTTTTTAAATGCAATCCATAACCCGGATTTGCCAGGAACCCTTCTTACTCCTCCTACTTGCATGTGACACTGGGCTTAGGATCTGCATAGGAAACACACACACAAGCACACACCTACCTTTGTTGCCTGCAGATGCCTCCTTGGCTGTCCCCAAACGGTATCAAACCAACACCCACGGGAAGCTGTAAGCATAGAGGACATGCCTGCACCCCATTGGACTTACCTGTGTGGGTTAAATCCGGGTTATTTGACAACCTATGGCGGTGATGGTTCTGCTCAGGCAGAGCAGTGCTGATGCTCCTCATAAAGCTGTCGCTGCTGTGAAGGTTCTAGGTGACATCACAAATCCCTTTGGTTACATACACAACAAAGCTGGGTTGTTGTTGTTTACACTCTGCAAGGCCTGTGGAAGTGAGTGACATCATAGCACTGTAGTTCTGAGGGTTCAAGATGGATGCAACAATCTCCTGTTGCTTCTATGAAGGCCGTAATAGACGACATCACCAAACAGCTCCATAGTCACATACACAGCAAAGGAGAGATGTTGTTTACACCTAGTGATGTCAGTGGTATTGAGTGACATCACAGCACAGTGCTAAGGCTCCTGGGCCTGGACACAGCAGCGGCTGCAATATCTCAACGGAGAATACGTTTATATCTATGTGTGTGTGTGCGCATATATATATATATATATATATATATATATATATATATATATATATTTCTCCGCCGAAATCACTTTTAAACCCATTTCCACCTTTTTTTCCCTTCTCTTCCTCTTACTTTTTTTTCACGTTTTTTTACGTTTTTCTCCTTTTCGCCTCTTTTCTGGGCGTATTATTCTTCTTTTTCTTCTTTTTTTTCGTCTAATGCATACCCCATCAGTGCAGCAATGCTTATTCAATACCGCCAGCAGATGGAGACACTGGGGGATAATTTTCTAAGGATTTATACTGATTTTTCCTGTCTGAATTTGTCGCACAGAAAGTTGCAGGCCAAATATGTGTGACATTTCTGCGACTTTAGCTTCTAGAGCATTTTTACAACATTATACATAGGTGCTGAATACATAAAAAGCGACTGTTCAGCGACAGACAAGTCGCATCGGCTGAAAGTAGGCCAGAATGTCAGTCCATGTTGGAGCAGGTTTAGATACAGTCTAAAGCATAGATCTCAAAGTCTGTGCACAGAATTTAGCAAGGGCCTCGCACCTTCTGATGCATCAGGTAGGTGCACAATAGCATAGCCTAACCCTCTGTACTTTGGTCTATATTGATGCGGGACATAGACAGCCAGCTGATGACCAATCCATTAGTGCAATGGATGGCTGGAAGCATTTGTCTTTGCCTTTGCAATACCACAGAAGCAATGCATGGTCAATGTACAGCAATGACACACCTGTGTGAACAGCCAGGAGACCCCCCCCCCCCCCCCCCATGTTATGTTACATAGTTACATAGTTAGTACGGTCGAAAAAAGACATATGTCCATCACGTTCAACCAGGGAATTAAGGGGTAGGGGTGTGGCGCGATATTGGGGAAGGGATGAGATTTTATATTTCTTCATAAGCATTAATCTTATTTTGTCAATTAGGAACATTCAGCACCCACCCGCTATCAAGGCAGCTGCCTATCATGTCATGCCCTACCTGCACAGGTGTGCTGGCTACTCAAATGATCCAATTAAGGAGGCCATTTAGTCAGCAGCAGCAGAAGTCCTGTGCCTGGACGCTCCAACAGGGGCCAGACACAAGCAGAAGCAGAAGCAGCAGAAGCAGCAGCAGCACCACCTTTTGTTTTTTGGCTGCAGCAGCAGCAAGGCCCACAGGGCTGGCTAGCTGGCTAGCCAGCAAGCAGGTAGCAATGAAAGTAGGAATCTTTCTTTTTAACCCTGTAAGGGGGTGGTGCACTGTACCCGAAGATACTGCCATATCGGGTCAATGCATAGGGCGACGGAAGCAAGCTTCGAAATCGGCCCCCGTTCTCAAAAATCCATTTAATATATGGTCCCCAGATAGGGGACGTATCAGATATTAAACTGATAAGAACAGATACTACACTTGATCTTAGCCAAAAGGCCGAGAAGCGATAACCGTGAAAGGGGCGGGCCCAACAAGGTCCCCTTCATGGGCACTATCACTGCTTGCTGTCAGGGAGGCTGCCAGACAATTTTCCATGCACACTCTGGGCTGGGGGGCAGTCAACCACCAGTACACACAGCAGAACCTAAACCCATACCATTATTGCTAAGCAGCAAGACAGGGGCCCATTGCACTCCCACGGGGCCTTTTTAAATGCAATCCATAACCCGGATTTGCCAGGAACCCTTCTTACTCCTCCTACTTGCATGTGACACTGGGCTTAGGATCTGCATAGGAAACACACACACAAGCACACACCTACCTTTGTTGCCTGCAGATGCCTCCTTGGCTGTCCCCAAACGGTATCAAACCAACACCCACGGGAAGCTGTAAGCATAGAGGACATGCCTGCACCCCATTGGACTTACCTGTGTGGGTTAAATCCGGGTTATTTGACAACCTATGGCGGTGATGGTTCTGCTCAGGCAGAGCAGTGCTGATGCTCCTCATAAAGTCGCTGCTGTGAAGGTTCTAGGTGACATCACAAATCCCTTTGGTTACATACACAACAAAGCTGGGTTGTTGTTGTTTACACTCTGCAAGGCCTGTGGAAGTGAGTGACATCATAGCACTGTAGTTCTGAGGGTTCAAGATGGATGCAACAATCTCCTGTTGCTTCTATGAAGGCCGTAATAGACGACATCACCAAACAGCTCCATAGTCACATACACAGCAAAGGAGAGATGTTGTTTACACCTAGTGATGTCAGTGGTATTGAGTGACATCACAGCACAGTGCTAAGGCTCCTGGGCCTGGACACAGCAGCGGCTGCAATATCTCAACGGAGAATACGTTTATATCTATGTGTGTGTGTGCGCATATATATATATATATATATATATATATATATATATATATTTCTCCGCCGAAATCACTTTTAAACCCATTTCCACCTTTTTTTCCCTTCTCTTCCTCTTACTTTTTTTTCACGTTTTTTTACGTTTTTCTCCTTTTCGCCTCTTTTCTGGGCGTATTATTCTTCTTTTTCTTCTTTTTTTTCGTCTAATGCATACCCCATCAGTGCAGCAATGCTTATTCAATACCGCCAGCAGATGGAGACACTGGGGGATAATTTTCTAAGGATTTATACTGATTTTTCCTGTCTGAATTTGTCGCACAGAAAGTTGCAGGCCAAATATGTGTGACATTTCTGCGACTTTAGCTTCTAGAGCATTTTTACAACATTATACATAGGTGCTGAATACATAAAAAGCGACTGTTCAGCGACAGACAAGTCGCATCGGCTGAAAGTAGGCCAGAATGTCAGTCCATGTTGGAGCAGGTTTAGATACAGTCTAAAGCATAGATCTCAAAGTCTGTGCACAGAATTTAGCAAGGGCCTCGCACCTTCTGATGCATCAGGTAGGTGCACAATAGCATAGCCTAACCCTCTGTACTTTGGTCTATATTGATGCGGGACATAGACAGCCAGCTGATGACCAATCCATTAGTGCAATGGATGGCTGGAAGCATTTGTCTTTGCCTTTGCAATACCACAGAAGCAATGCATGGTCAATGTACAGCAATGACACACCTGTGTGAACAGCCAGGAGACCCCCCCCCCCCCCCCCCCATGTTATGTTACATAGTTACATAGTTAGTACGGTCGAAAAAAGACATATGTCCATCACGTTCAACCAGGGAATTAAGGGGTAGGGGTGTGGCGCGATATTGGGGAAGGGATGAGATTTTATATTTCTTCATAAGCATTAATCTTATTTTGTCAATTAGGAACATTCAGCACCCACCCGCTATCAAGGCAGCTGCCTATCATGTCATGCCCTACCTGCACAGGTGTGCTGGCTACTCAAATGATCCAATTAAGGAGGCCATTTAGTCAGCAGCAGCAGAAGTCCTGTGCCTGGACGCTCCAACAGGGGCCAGACACAAGCAGAAGCAGAAGCAGCAGAAGCAGCAGCAGCACCACCTTTTGTTTTTTGGCTGCAGCAGCAGCAAGGCCCACAGGGCTGGCTAGCTGGCTAGCCAGCAAGCAGGTAGCAATGAAAGTAGGAATCTTTCTTTTTAACCCTGTAAGGGGGTGGTGCACTGTACCCGAAGATACTGCCATATCGGGTCAATGCATAGGGCGACGGAAGCAAGCTTCGAAATCGGCCCCCGTTCTCAAAAATCCATTTAATATATGGTCCCCAGATAGGGGACGTATCAGATATTAAACTGATAAGAACAGATACTACACTTGATCTTAGCCAAAAGGCCGAGAAGCGATAACCGTGAAAGGGGCGGGCCCAACAAGGTCCCCTTCATGGGCACTATCACTGCTTGCTGTCAGGGAGGCTGCCAGACAATTTTCCATGCACACTCTGGGCTGGGGGGCAGTCAACCACCAGTACACACAGCAGAACCTAAACCCATACCATTATTGCTAAGCAGCAAGACAGGGGCCCATTGCACTCCCACGGGGCCTTTTTAAATGCAATCCATAACCCGGATTTGCCAGGAACCCTTCTTACTCCTCCTACTTGCATGTGACACTGGGCTTAGGATCTGCATAGGAAACACACACACAAGCACACACCTACCTTTGTTGCCTGCAGATGCCTCCTTGGCTGTCCCCAAACGGTATCAAACCAACACCCACGGGAAGCTGTAAGCATAGAGGACATGCCTGCACCCCATTGGACTTACCTGTGTGGGTTAAATCCGGGTTATTTGACAACCTATGGCGGTGATGGTTCTGCTCAGGCAGAGCAGTGCTGATGCTCCTCATAAAGCTGTCGCTGCTGTGAAGGTTCTAGGTGACATCACAAATCCCTTTGGTTACATACACAACAAAGCTGGGTTGTTGTTGTTTACACTCTGCAAGGCCTGTGGAAGTGAGTGACATCATAGCACTGTAGTTCTGAGGGTTCAAGATGGATGCAACAATCTCCTGTTGCTTCTATGAAGGCCGTAATAGACGACATCACCAAACAGCTCCATAGTCACATACACAGCAAAGGAGAGATGTTGTTTACACCTAGTGATGTCAGTGGTATTGAGTGACATCACAGCACAGTGCTAAGGCTCCTGGGCCTGGACACAGCAGCGGCTGCAATATCTCAACGGAGAATACGTTTATATCTATGTGTGTGTGTGCGCATATATATATATATATATATATATATATATATATATATATATTTCTCCGCCGAAATCACTTTTAAACCCATTTCCACCTTTTTTTCCCTTCTCTTCCTCTTACTTTTTTTTCACGTTTTTTTACGTTTTTCTCCTTTTCGCCTCTTTTCTGGGCGTATTATTCTTCTTTTTCTTCTTTTTTTTCGTCTAATGCATACCCCATCAGTGCAGCAATGCTTATTCAATACCGCCAGCAGATGGAGACACTGGGGGATAATTTTCTAAGGATTTATACTGATTTTTCCTGTCTGAATTTGTCGCACAGAAAGTTGCAGGCCAAATATGTGTGACATTTCTGCGACTTTAGCTTCTAGAGCATTTTTACAACATTATACATAGGTGCTGAATACATAAAAAGCGACTGTTCAGCGACAGACAAGTCGCATCGGCTGAAAGTAGGCCAGAATGTCAGTCCATGTTGGAGCAGGTTTAGATACAGTCTAAAGCATAGATCTCAAAGTCTGTGCACAGAATTTAGCAAGGGCCTCGCACCTTCTGATGCATCAGGTAGGTGCACAATAGCATAGCCTAATCCTCTGTACTTTGGTCTATATTGATGCGGGACATAGACAGCCAGCTGATGACCAATCCATTAGTGCAATGGATGGCTGGAAGCATTTGTCTTTGCCTTTGCAATACCACAGAAGCAATGCATGGTCAATGTACAGCAATGACACACCTGTGTGAACAGCCAGGAGACCCCCCCCCCCCCCCCCCCATGTTATGTTACATAGTTACATAGTTAGTACGGTCGAAAAAAGACATATGTCCATCACGTTCAACCAGGGAATTAAGGGGTAGGGGTGTGGCGCGATATTGGGGAAGGGATGAGATTTTATATTTCTTCATAAGCATTAATCTTATTTTGTCAATTAGGAACATTCAGCACCCACCCGCTATCAAGGCAGCTGCCTATCATGTCATGCCCTACCTGCACAGGTGTGCTGGCTACTCAAATGATCCAATTAAGGAGGCCATTTAGTCAGCAGCAGCAGAAGTCCTGTGCCTGGACGCTCCAACAGGGGCCAGACACAAGCAGAAGCAGAAGCAGCAGAAGCAGCAGCAGCACCACCTTTTGTTTTTTGGCTGCAGCAGCAGCAAGGCCCACAGGGCTGGCTAGCTGGCTAGCCAGCAAGCAGGTAGCAATGAAAGTAGGAATCTTTCTTTTTAACCCTGTAAGGGGGTGGTGCACTGTACCCGAAGATACTGCCATATCGGGTCAATGCATAGGGCGACGGAAGCAAGCTTCGAAATCGGCCCCCGTTCTCAAAAATCCATTTAATATATGGTCCCCAGATAGGGGACGTATCAGATATTAAACTGATAAGAACAGATACTACACTTGATCTTAGCCAAAAGGCCGAGAAGCGATAACCGTGAAAGGGGCGGGCCCAACAAGGTCCCCTTCATGGGCACTATCACTGCTTGCTGTCAGGGAGGCTGCCAGACAATTTTCCATGCACACTCTGGGCTGGGGGGCAGTCAACCACCAGTACACACAGCAGAACCTAAACCCATACCATTATTGCTAAGCAGCAAGACAGGGGCCCATTGCACTCCCACGGGGCCTTTTTAAATGCAATCCATAACCCGGATTTGCCAGGAACCCTTCTTACTCCTCCTACTTGCATGTGACACTGGGCTTAGGATCTGCATAGGAAACACACACACAAGCACACACCTACCTTTGTTGCCTGCAGATGCCTCCTTGGCTGTCCCCAAACGGTATCAAACCAACACCCACGGGAAGCTGTAAGCATAGAGGACATGCCTGCACCCCATTGGACTTACCTGTGTGGGTTAAATCCGGGTTATTTGACAACCTATGGCGGTGATGGTTCTGCTCAGGCAGAGCAGTGCTGATGCTCCTCATAAAGCTGTCGCTGCTGTGAAGGTTCTAGGTGACATCACAAATCCCTTTGGTTACATACACAACAAAGCTGGGTTGTTGTTGTTTACACTCTGCAAGGCCTGTGGAAGTGAGTGACATCATAGCACTGTAGTTCTGAGGGTTCAAGATGGATGCAACAATCTCCTGTTGCTTCTATGAAGGCCGTAATAGACGACATCACCAAACAGCTCCATAGTCACATACACAGCAAAGGAGAGATGTTGTTTACACCTAGTGATGTCAGTGGTATTGAGTGACATCACAGCACAGTGCTAAGGCTCCTGGGCCTGGACACAGCAGCGGCTGCAATATCTCAACGGAGAATACGTTTATATCTATGTGTGTGTGTGCGCATATATATATATATATATATATATATATATATATATATATATATATTTCTCCGCCGAAATCACTTTTAAACCCATTTCCACCTTTTTTTCCCTTCTCTTCCTCTTACTTTTTTTTCACGTTTTTTTACGTTTTTCTCCTTTTCGCCTCTTTTCTGGGCGTATTATTCTTCTTTTTCTTCTTTTTTTTCGTCTAATGCATACCCCATCAGTGCAGCAATGCTTATTCAATACCGCCAGCAGATGGAGACACTGGGGGATAATTTTCTAAGGATTTATACTGATTTTTCCTGTCTGAATTTGTCGCACAGAAAGTTGCAGGCCAAATATGTGTGACATTTCTGCGACTTTAGCTTCTAGAGCATTTTTACAACATTATACATAGGTGCTGAATACATAAAAAGCGACTGTTCAGCGACAGACAAGTCGCATCGGCTGAAAGTAGGCCAGAATGTCAGTCCATGTTGGAGCAGGTTTAGATACAGTCTAAAGCATAGATCTCAAAGTCTGTGCACAGAATTTAGCAAGGGCCTCGCACCTTCTGATGCATCAGGAAGGTGCACAATAGCATAGCCTAACCCTCTGTACTTTGGTCTATATTGATGCGGGACATAGACAGCCAGCTGATGACCAATCCATTAGTGCAATGGATGGCTGGAAGCATTTGTCTTTGCCTTTGCAATACCACAGAAGCAATGCATGGTCAATGTACAGCAATGACACACCTGTGTGAACAGCCAGGAGACCCCCCCCCCCCCCCCCCATGTTATGTTACATAGTTACATAGTTAGTACGGTCGAAAAAAGACATATGTCCATCACGTTCAACCAGGGAATTAAGGGGTAGGGGTGTGGCGCGATATTGGGGAAGGGATGAGATTTTATATTTCTTCATAAGCATTAATCTTATTTTGTCAATTAGGAACATTCAGCACCCACCCGCTATCAAGGCAGCTGCCTATCATGTCATGCCCTACCTGCACAGGTGTGCTGGCTACTCAAATGATCCAATTAAGGAGGCCATTTAGTCAGCAGCAGCAGAAGTCCTGTGCCTGGACGCTCCAACAGGGGCCAGACACAAGCAGAAGCAGAAGCAGCAGAAGCAGCAGCAGCACCACCTTTTGTTTTTTGGCTGCAGCAGCAGCAAGGCCCACAGGGCTGGCTAGCTGGCTAGCCAGCAAGCAGGTAGCAATGAAAGTAGGAATCTTTCTTTTTAACCCTGTAAGGGGGTGGTGCACTGTACCCGAAGATACTGCCATATCGGGTCAATGCATAGGGCGACGGAAGCAAGCTTCGAAATCGGCCCCCGTTCTCGTTCTCAAAAATCCATTTAATATATGGTCCCCAGATAGGGGACGTATCAGATATTAAACTGATAAGAACAGATACTACACTTGATCTTAGCCAAAAGGCCGAGAAGCGATAACCGTGAAAGGGGCGGGCCCAACAAGGTCCCCTTCATGGGCACTATCACTGCTTGCTGTCAGGGAGGCTGCCAGACAATTTTCCATGCACACTCTGGGGCTGGGGGGCAGTCAACCACCAGTACACACAGCAGAACCTAAACCCATACCATTATTGCTAAGCAGCAAGACAGGGGCCCATTGCACTCCCACGGGGCCTTTTTAAATGCAATCCATAACCCGGATTTGCCAGGAACCCTTCTTACTCCTCCTACTTGCATGTGACACTGGGCTTAGGATCTGCATAGGAAACACACACACAAGCACACACCTACCTTTGTTGCCTGCAGATGCCTCCTTGGCTGTCCCCAAACGGTATCAAACCAACACCCACGGGAAGCTGTAAGCATAGAGGACATGCCTGCACCCCATTGGACTTACCTGTGTGGGTTAAATCCGGGTTATTTGACAACCTATGGCGGTGATGGTTCTGCTCAGGCAGAGCAGTGCTGATGCTCCTCATAAAGCTGTCGCTGCTGTGAAGGTTCTAGGTGACATCACAAATCCCTTTGGTTACATACACAACAAAGCTGGGTTGTTGTTGTTTACACTCTGCAAGGCCTGTGGAAGTGAGTGACATCATAGCACTGTAGTTCTGAGGGTTCAAGATGGATGCAACAATCTCCTGTTGCTTCTATGAAGGCCGTAATAGACGACATCACCAAACAGCTCCATAGTCACATACACAGCAAAGGAGAGATGTTGTTTACACCTAGTGATGTCAGTGATATTGAGTGACATCACAGCACAGTGCTAAGGCTCCTGGGCCTGGACACAGCAGCGGCTGCAATATCTCAACGGAGAATACGTTTATATCTATGTGTGTGTGTGCGCATATATATATATATATATATATATATATATATATATATATATATATTTCTCCGCCGAAATCACTTTTAAACCCATTTCCACCTTTTTTTCCCTTCTCTTCCTCTTACTTTTTTTTCACGTTTTTTTACGTTTTTCTCCTTTTCGCCTCTTTTCTGGGCGTATTATTCTTCTTTTTCTTCTTTTTTTTCGTCTAATGCATACCCCATCAGTGCAGCAATGCTTATTCAATACCGCCAGCAGATGGAGACACTGGGGGATAATTTTCTAAGGATTTATACTGATTTTTCCTGTCTGAATTTGTCGCACAGAAAGTTGCAGGCCAAATATGTGTGACATTTCTGCGACTTTAGCTTCTAGAGCATTTTTACAACATTATACATAGGTGCTGAATACATAAAAAGCGACTGTTCAGCGACAGACAAGTCGCATCGGCTGAAAGTAGGCCAGAATGTCAGTCCATGTTGGAGCAGGTTTAGATACAGTCTAAAGCATAGATCTCAAAGTCTGTGCACAGAATTTAGCAAGGGCCTCGCACCTTCTGATGCATCAGGTAGGTGCACAATAGCATAGCCTAACCCTCTGTACTTTGGTCTATATTGATGCGGGACATAGACAGCCAGCTGATGACCAATCCATTAGTGCAATGGATGGCTGGAAGCATTTGTCTTTGCCTTTGCAATACCACAGAAGCAATGCATGGTCAATGTACAGCAATGACACACCTGTGTGAACAGCCAGGAGACCCCCCCCCCCCCCCCCCATGTTATGTTACATAGTTACATAGTTAGTACGGTCGAAAAAAGACATATGTCCATCACGTTCAACCAGGGAATTAAGGGGTAGGGGTGTGGCGCGATATTGGGGAAGGGATGAGATTTTATATTTCTTCATAAGCATTAATCTTATTTTGTCAATTAGGAACATTCAGCACCCACCCGCTATCAAGGCAGCTGCCTATCATGTCATGCCCTACCTGCACAGGTGTGCTGGCTACTCAAATGATCCAATTAAGGAGGCCATTTAGTCAGCAGCAGCAGAAGTCCTGTGCCTGGACGCTCCAACAGGGGCCAGACACAAGCAGAAGCAGAAGCAGCAGCAGCACCACCTTTTGTTTTTTGGCTGCAGCAGCAGCAAGGCCCACAGGGCTGGCTAGCTGGCTAGCCAGCAAGCAGGTAGCAATGAAAGTAGGAATCTTTCTTTTTAACCCTGTAAGGGGGTGGTGCACTGTACCCGAAGATACTGCCATATCGGGTCAATGCATAGGGCGACGGAAGCAAGCTTCGAAATCGGCCCCCGTTCTCAAAAATCCATTTAATATATGGTCCCCAGATAGGGGACGTATCAGATATTAAACTGATAAGAACAGATACTACACTTGATCTTAGCCAAAAGGCCGAGAAGCGATAACCGTGAAAGGGGCGGGCCCAACAAGGTCCCCTTCATGGGCACTATCACTGCTTGCTGTCAGGGAGGCTGCCAGACAATTTTCCATGCACACTCTGGGCTGGGGGGCAGTCAACCACCAGTACACACAGCAGAACCTAAACCCATACCATTATTGCTAAGCAGCAAGACAGGGGCCCATTGCACTCCCACGGGGCCTTTTTAAATGCAATCCATAACCCGGATTTGCCAGGAACCCTTCTTACTCCTCCTACTTGCATGTGACACTGGGCTTAGGATCTGCATAGGAAACACACACACAAGCACACACCTACCTTTGTTGCCTGCAGATGCCTCCTTGGCTGTCCCCAAACGGTATCAAACCAACACCCACGGGAAGCTGTAAGCATAGAGGACATGCCTGCACCCCATTGGACTTACCTGTGTGGGTTAAATCCGGGTTATTTGACAACCTATGGCGGTGATGGTTCTGCTCAGGCAGAGCAGTGCTGATGCTCCTCATAAAGCTGTCGCTGCTGTGAAGGTTCTAGGTGACATCACAAATCCCTTTGGTTACATACACAACAAAGCTGGGTTGTTGTTGTTTACACTCTGCAAGGCCTGTGGAAGTGAGTGACATCATAGCACTGTAGTTCTGAGGGTTCAAGATGGATGCAACAATCTCCTGTTGCTTCTATGAAGGCCGTAATAGACGACATCACCAAACAGCTCCATAGTCACATACACAGCAAAGGAGAGATGTTGTTTACACCTAGTGATGTCAGTGGTATTGAGTGACATCACAGCACAGTGCTAAGGCTCCTGGGCCTGGACACAGCAGCGGCTGCAATATCTCAACGGAGAATACGTTTATATCTATGTGTGTGTGTGCGCATATATATATATATATATATATATATATATATATATATATATATATATTTCTCCGCCGAAATCACTTTTAAACCCATTTCCACCTTTTTTTCCCTTCTCTTCCTCTTACTTTTTTTTCACGTTTTTTTACGTTTTTCTCCTTTTCGCCTCTTTTCTGGGCGTATTATTCTTCTTTTTCTTCTTTTTTTTCGTCTAATGCATACCCCATCAGTGCAGCAATGCTTATTCAATACCGCCAGCAGATGGAGACACTGGGGGATAATTTTCTAAGGATTTATACTGATTTTTCCTGTCTGAATTTGTCGCACAGAAAGTTGCAGGCCAAATATGTGTGACATTTCTGCGACTTTAGCTTCTAGAGCATTTTTACAACATTATACATAGGTGCTGAATACATAAAAAGCGACTGTTCAGCGACAGACAAGTCGCATCGGCTGAAAGTAGGCCAGAATGTCAGTCCATGTTGGAGCAGGTTTAGATACAGTCTAAAGCATAGATCTCAAAGTCTGTGCACAGAATTTAGCAAGGGCCTCGCACCTTCTGATGCATCAGGTAGGTGCACAATAGCATAGCCTAACCCTCTGTACTTTGGTCTATATTGATGCGGGACATAGACAGCCAGCTGATGACCAATCCATTAGTGCAATGGATGGCTGGAAGCATTTGTCTTTGCCTTTGCAATACCACAGAAGCAATGCATGGTCAATGTACAGCAATGACACACCTGTGTGAACAGCCAGGAGACCCCCCCCCCCATGTTATGTTACATAGTTACATAGTTAGTACGGTCGAAAAAAGACATATGTCCATCACGTTCAACCAGGGAATTAAGGGGTAGGGGTGTGGCGCGATATTGGGGAAGGGATGAGATTTTATATTTCTTCATAAGCATTAATCTTATTTTGTCAATTAGGAACATTCAGCACCCACCCGCTATCAAGGCAGCTGCCTATCATGTCATGCCCTACCTGCACAGGTGTGCTGGCTACTCAAATGATCCAATTAAGGAGGCCATTTAGTCAGCAGCAGCAGAAGTCCTGTGCCTGGACGCTCCAACAGGGGCCAGACACAAGCAGAAGCAGCAGCAGCACCACCTTTTGTTTTTTGGCTGCAGCAGCAGCAAGGCCCACAGGGCTGGCTAGCTGGCTAGCCAGCAAGCAGGTAGCAATGAAAGTAGGAATCTTTCTTTTTAACCCTGTAAGGGGGTGGTGCACTGTACCCGAAGATACTGCCATATCGGGTCAATGCATAGGGCGACGGAAGCAAGCTTCGAAATCGGCCCCCGTTCTCAAAAATCCATTTAATATATGGTCCCCAGATAGGGGACGTATCAGATATTAAACTGATAAGAACAGATTTTTGATTGAAAGAGCTTTATTTTCCGTTCAGTCATTACAAGTCGTACAATAAATTACAGTCACACAAAGCATGATAGTACAATACACAGCAAAGGTTCCCTAAGCTATACATCGCACACCATGCTACTCTAACATTCAGCTCAATCCTGCAATATAAAGGCACAAGAGATCAAACAAAAACCAAATAATACAATCTGTGATCGGGGTAGGGGTGTGGGCGACTATGTGGGGGTAGGGAGGGGGCGGATCACAGGGCCAAACTGTTGGGCTGTATCTTCAGGGAGACATGGGAGAAGGAGAGGGGTCTTCACTCCTCTTCTTCCTCATCAACGGCCGAGCTGTCCAAGATGGAATAGTCTCTAAGCAGGTTCTTGATGAACCTGCGGCAGTCCCGGACGGACATGTTTTCCCTGTTGATCACGAGGCGGTTCCTGGCAAGCCACACTGCGTCCTTAAAACAGTTCATAAGGCGCCAGGCCTCCTGGATGGCCTCCACGTCGTGGGTCCCAGGGAACAGGCCGTAAAGCACCGAATGGTACGATAGGCAGCTCCTGGGCACTGAGTCTCTGAGTTCCTGTTCTAGGGCGTCCAACAGACCCTGTGCAAAGGGGCACTGCCAAAACACGTGGAAAGATGTTTCCTCCACGTAGGGGCAACGGGGGCAGTACCGGGTCTTGCACAGGTTGCGGGCATGCATGAATGACCTGAGAGAGAGACCTCCCATGACGGCCATCCACGACAAGTCCTTGTGTCCATTGGTAAGCCGCTTTGAGGCCACATTGTTCCAAACTGTCTCTGCAGTGGCTGCGGGGAGTCCCGGAACCAGCTCGGTCGAGTCCTTAGCTCGGATGAGCTTGTGGATTGTCTTTGGCTTCCATAGGTCTGGTTTCAGTCCTTCCAGCTGGTGCTCCCTCACAAACCGGACAACATCCCCATAGAACCAGGGAGTGTTCCAGTTGTAAGGGATGGAGCTGTCCCACTTGTCCCAGCCCAGCTGTCTCCAGAGGGGCATGAGAAGCAAGCGAGACATGGACCTGCCCGCTGAGCCAGTCTTTTCTACAAGAGTCCGCTGCACCGTGACACATGCAAAGGAGGCCCTCAGCAGAGCGGGGATGTCGGGTATTCCCTTCCCACCCTTGCGGGGTTCCTTGTACATCACGGTCCTCTTGACTCTGTCCATTTTGCCCCAGACGAAGCCAAACACTGTCCGGGTGATGGCCTTGCAAACGGTGGTATGGGGAGGCCAGGCCTGTGCGGTATATTGGAGCACAGGCAAAACTTCACTCCGCAGGACAAGTGCCTTGCCTTCCATCGTGAGCTTTCTGGAGCTCCACAGTCCGATCTTCGAGTTTATCCTTCCTAGTCGGTCTTGCCAAGACTTAAGGGCCGCTCCTTCCTTCCCGAACCAGACTCCAAGAATTTGAATGAAGTCCGGCTTAATAGTAAAGGGGAAGGGGGCGGAAGAAGCCAGGTGCCATTCCCCGAAGAGCATGGCCTCCGACTTCCCGCAGTTGACTTTTGCCCCCGAAGCTCTGCCGAAGTCCTCGCAGGTCTGGACGAGTGCAGTCACCGAACGCTGGTCAGCGCAGAAGACGGTCACGTCGTCCATGTAGAGCGAGCACTTGACCTCGTGGCGATCTGGTCCTGGTGCGGTGATCCCTCTGATCTCTCCATTCTGCCGGATAGTCTCAGCGAAGAGCTCTATAACACAAACAAAAAGGAGAGGTGAAAGAGGGCAGCCTTGTCTAACCCCTGAAAGAATAGGAAAGGGGTCAGTCTTCCAGCCGTTCACCAACACCGTGCTGTAAATGTCAAAATACATAACGTTAACAAAAGAGCAAAACATCTTCCCCAGACCCAGCCTGCGCAAAACCCTGTCCATGAATGCGTGGGAGACACGGTCGAACGCCTTCTCCTGATCTAAGCTGACCAGGGCGGCGCGGCCCCCGCGGTCCTGGATGTAATGGACCGTGTCTCTCACAAGGGCAAGGCTGTCGGCAATCCTGCGGCCAGGAATGCTGCAGGTCTGGTCCGGATGGACGATCTGCCCCATGACAGGTTTCAGCCTGTTGGCCAGCACCTTGGCGAGGATCTTGTAGTCCACGTTCAGGAGAGAGATGGGACGCCAGTTTTTCAGGTCACATCTCTCCCCCTTCCGCTTATACAAGATCGTGATCATCCCTTCCCTCAACGACGGAGGCATTCTGCCCCCCACCACCATCTCCTCGTACACCTCCAACAGGTCCGGACAGATCAGGTCACCCAGCGCTACGTAGAGCTCGGCTGGGAGACCGTCACTGCCCGGGGTCCTGCCGGGCTTAAAGGATTTAGCGGCAGAGAGCAGCTCCCCCACCGTCAAGGGATCGTCCATAGCCGCCGCACCTGCGGGATCAACAACGTTAGTGACACCTGACAGGAACCTCTCGGCGGCTTCGGGGTCGGATGACTTGGGGGCGTAGAGGTTGCCGTAGAAGTCGTGGACGACCCCCACCACTTCCTCCTTGCCGCTCCTCATGTGTCCGGTCTCATCTCGTAGCTCAGTCAGGGGCGTGTGGCCGGCATGGAGCTTCCTGAAAAAGAAAGAGTTACATTTCTCACCCTTCTCCAGGTTCTCCACCTTGGAACGAAAGACGATTCGCTTGGATTCCTCCTCAAAGTGCCTTTTCAAGCTCTTTTTGGTCTCTTCCAGCTCCTCCCTGACGTCCCAGCCACACTGGAGCAGGTCCTGCAGGGACCGCAGCTCGCGCTGCAGTTTCCTCAAGTCCCACTTCTTCGCACACGCCTGTTGTCTGCCTTTTGCCTGAAAGAAACAACGGAATTCGACTTTAACATATTCCCACCAATCGCTGATGCACTTGAACAGACATTTGTCATTTCGCCATACAAGGTAAGCATCCCTAAGTTCCTCCATGACCTCCCTCTGCTCCAACAGGGCACAATTCAACTTCCAGGAGCCCGGGCCAGGTGGGAATCCATGGCCCAGAGTCCCCCGGAATCGAATGGCCCTGTGGTCAGAGAAGAAGCAGGGGACCATAGAGTACGACACCTTTCTGACTGCTCTCGAAGTGAAGATGAAGTCTATCCGAGAACGGAGCGAGCCATCGGGGCGGCTCCACGTATAGTTTACGGAGCCGTTCCCGATGGACCCGACAACGTCCTGCAAGGATGCCTCCGTCACCATCTCAATCAGCAGTTTAGACGTCACGTCCAGGCTGGCGGATGTGCCAGAACTGCGCCCCTCCACCTCAATGGGGCAGTTGAAGTCACCACCCAACACTACTGCTCTAGTGGTGGCGAGTTCAGCCCGCAGGGCCTGGAGAACCTCCAGTCGGACATCCCTCTCAGGGGAGGCATACACGTTGATGAGCCGCACGGGCTCACCCGCCCAGGAACCGTCTGATAAGAACAGATACTACACTTGATCTTAGCCAAAAGGCCGAGAAGCGATAACCGTGAAAGGGGCGGGCCCAACAAGGTCCCCTTCATGGGCACTATCACTGCTTGCTGTCAGGGAGGCTGCCAGACAATTTTCCATGCACACTCTGGGCTGGGGGGCAGTCAACCACCAGTACACACAGCAGAACCTAAACCCATACCATTATTGCTAAGCAGCAAGACAGGGGCCCATTGCACTCCCACGGGGCCTTTTTAAATGCAATCCATAACCCGGATTTGCCAGGAACCCTTCTTACTCCTCCTACTTGCATGTGACACTGGGCTTAGGATCTGCATAGGAAACACACACACAAGCACACACCTACCTTTGTTGCCTGCAGATGCCTCCTTGGCTGTCCCCAAACGGTATCAAACCAACACCCACGGGAAGCTGTAAGCATAGAGGACATGCCTGCACCCCATTGGACTTACCTGTGTGGGTTAAATCCGGGTTATTTGACAACCTATGGCGGTGATGGTTCTGCTCAGGCAGAGCAGTGCTGATGCTCCTCATAAAGCTGTCGCTGCTGTGAAGGTTCTAGGTGACATCACAAATCCCTATGGTTACATACACAACAAAGCTGGGTTGTTGTTGTTTACACTCTGCAAGGCCTGTGGAAGTGAGTGACATCATAGCACTGTAGTTCTGAGGGTTCAAGATGGATGCAACAATCTCCTGTTGCTTCTATGAAGGCCGTAATAGACGACATCACCAAACAGCTCCATAGTCACATACACAGCAAAGGAGAGATGTTGTTTACACCTAGTGATGTCAGTGGTATTGAGTGACATCACAGCACAGTGCTAAGGCTCCTGGGCCTGGACACAGCAGCGGCTGCAATATCTCAACGGAGAATACGTTTATATCTATGTGTGTGTGTGCGCATATATATATATATATATATATATATATATATATATATATTTCTCCGCCGAAATCACTTTTAAACCCATTTCCACCTTTTTTTCCCTTCTCTTCCTCTTACTTTTTTTTCACGTTTTTTTACGTTTTTCTCCTTTTCGCCTCTTTTCTGGGCGTATTATTCTTCTTTTTCTTCTTTTTTTTCGTCTAATGCATACCCCATCAGTGCAGCAATGCTTATTCAATACCGCCAGCAGATGGAGACACTGGGGGATAATTTTCTAAGGATTTATACTGATTTTTCCTGTCTGAATTTGTCGCACAGAAAGTTGCAGGCCAAATATGTGTGACATTTCTGCGACTTTAGCTTCTAGAGCATTTTTACAACATTATACATAGGTGCTGAATACATAAAAAGCGACTGTTCAGCGACAGACAAGTCGCATCGGCTGAAAGTAGGCCAGAATGTCAGTCCATGTTGGAGCAGGTTTAGATACAGTCTAAAGCATAGATCTCAAAGTCTGTGCACAGAATTTAGCAAGGGCCTCGCACCTTCTGATGCATCAGGTAGGTGCACAATAGCATAGCCTAACCCTCTGTACTTTGGTCTATATTGATGCGGGACATAGACAGCCAGCTGATGACCAATCCATTAGTGCAATGGATGGCTGGAAGCATTTGTCTTTGCCTTTGCAATACCACAGAAGCAATGCATGGTCAATGTACAGCAATGACACACCTGTGTGAACAGCCAGGAGACCCCCCCCCCCCCCCCCCCCCATGTTATGTTACATAGTTACATAGTTAGTACGGTCGAAAAAAGACATATGTCCATCACGTTCAACCAGGGAATTAAGGGGTAGGGGTGTGGCGCGATATTGGGGAAGGGATGAGATTTTATATTTCTTCATAAGCATTAATCTTATTTTGTCAATTAGGAACATTCAGCACCCACCCGCTATCAAGGCAGCTGCCTATCATGTCATGCCCTACCTGCACAGGTGTGCTGGCTACTCAAATGATCCAATTAAGGAGGCCATTTAGTCAGCAGCAGCAGAAGTCCTGTGCCTGGACGCTCCAACAGGGGCCAGACACAAGCAGAAGCAGAAGCAGCAGCAGCACCACCTTTTGTTTTTTGGCTGCAGCAGCAGCAAGGCCCACAGGGCTGGCTAGCTGGCTAGCCAGCAAGCAGGTAGCAATGAAAGTAGGAATCTTTCTTTTTAACCCTGTAAGGGGGTGGTGCACTGTACCCGAAGATACTGCCATATCGGGTCAATGCATAGGGCGACGGAAGCAAGCTTCGAAATCGGCCCCCGTTCTCAAAAATCCATTTAATATATGGTCCCCAGATAGGGGACGTATCAGATATTAAACTGATAAGAACAGATACTACACTTGATCTTAGCCAAAAGGCCGAGAAGCGATAACCGTGAAAGGGGCGGGCCCAACAAGGTCCCCTTCATGGGCACTATCACTGCTTGCTGTCAGGGAGGCTGCCAGACAATTTTCCATGCACACTCTGGGCTGGGGGGCAGTCAACCACCAGTACACACAGCAGAACCTAAACCCATACCATTATTGCTAAGCAGCAAGACAGGGGCCCATTGCACTCCCACGGGGCCTTTTTAAATGCAATCCATAACCCGGATTTGCCAGGAACCCTTCTTACTCCTCCTACTTGCATGTGACACTGGGCTTAGGATCTGCATAGGAAACACACACACAAGCACACACCTACCTTTGTTGCCTGCAGATGCCTCCTTGGCTGTCCCCAAACGGTATCAAACCAACACCCACGGGAAGCTGTAAGCATAGAGGACATGCCTGCACCCCATTGGACTTACCTGTGTGGGTTAAATCCGGGTTATTTGACAACCTATGGCGGTGATGGTTCTGCTCAGGCAGAGCAGTGCTGATGCTCCTCATAAAGCTGTCGCTGCTGTGAAGGTTCTAGGTGACATCACAAATCCCTTTGGTTACATACACAACAAAGCTGGGTTGTTGTTGTTTACACTCTGCAAGGCCTGTGGAAGTGAGTGACATCATAGCACTGTAGTTCTGAGGGTTCAAGATGGATGCAACAATCTCCTGTTGCTTCTATGAAGGCCGTAATAGACGACATCACCAAACAGCTCCATAGTCACATACACAGCAAAGGAGAGATGTTGTTTACACCTAGTGATGTCAGTGGTATTGAGTGACATCACAGCACAGTGCTAAGGCTCCTGGGCCTGGACACAGCAGCGGCTGCAATATCTCAACGGAGAATACGTTTATATCTATGTGTGTGTGTGCGCATATATATATATATATATATATATATATATATATATATATATATATATATTTCTCCGCCGAAATCACTTTTAAACCCATTTCCACCTTTTTTTCCCTTCTCTTCCTCTTACTTTTTTTTCACGTTTTTTTACGTTTTTCTCCTTTTCGCCTCTTTTCTGGGCGTATTATTCTTCTTTTTCTTCTTTTTTTTCGTCTAATGCATACCCCATCAGTGCAGCAATGCTTATTCAATACCGCCAGCAGATGGAGACACTGGGGGATAATTTTCTAAGGATTTATACTGATTTTTCCTGTCTGAATTTGTCGCACAGAAAGTTGCAGGCCAAATATGTGTGACATTTCTGCGACTTTAGCTTCTAGAGCATTTTTACAACATTATACATAGGTGCTGAATACATAAAAAGCGACTGTTCAGCGACAGACAAGTCGCATCGGCTGAAAGTAGGCCAGAATGTCAGTCCATGTTGGAGCAGGTTTAGATACAGTCTAAAGCATAGATCTCAAAGTCTGTGCACAGAATTTAGCAAGGGCCTCGCACCTTCTGATGCATCAGGTAGGTGCACAATAGCATAGCCTAACCCTCTGTACTTTGGTCTATATTGATGCGGGACATAGACAGCCAGCTGATGACCAATCCATTAGTGCAATGGATGGCTGGAAGCATTTGTCTTTGCCTTTGCAATACCACAGAAGCAATGCATGGTCAATGTACAGCAATGACACACCTGTGTGAACAGCCAGGAGACCCCCCCCCCCCCATGTTATGTTACATAGTTACATAGTTAGTACGGTCGAAAAAAGACATATGTCCATCACGTTCAACCAGGGAATTAAGGGGTAGGGGTGTGGCGCGATATTGGGGAAGGGATGAGATTTTATATTTCTTCATAAGCATTAATCTTATTTTGTCAATTAGGAACATTCAGCACCCACCCGCTATCAAGGCAGCTGCCTATCATGTCATGCCCTACCTGCACAGGTGTGCTGGCTACTCAAATGATCCAATTAAGGAGGCCATTTAGTCAGCAGCAGCAGAAGTCCTGTGCCTGGACGCTCCAACAGGGGCCAGACACAAGCAGAAGCAGAAGCAGCAGAAGCAGCAGCAGCACCACCTTTTGTTTTTTGGCTGCAGCAGCAGCAAGGCCCACAGGGCTGGCTAGCTGGCTAGCCAGCAAGCAGGTAGCAATGAAAGTAGGAATCTTTCTTTTTAACCCTGTAAGGGGGTGGTGCACTGTACCCGAAGATACTGCCATATCGGGTCAATGCATAGGGCGACGGAAGCAAGCTTCGAAATCGGCCCCCGTTCTCAAAAATCCATTTAATATATGGTCCCCAGATAGGGGACGTATCAGATATTAAACTGATAAGAACAGATACTACACTTGATCTTAGCCAAAAGGCCGAGAAGCGATAACCGTGAAAGGGGCGGGCCCAACAAGGTCCCCTTCATGGGCACTATCACTGCTTGCTGTCAGGGAGGCTGCCAGACAATTTTCCATGCACACTCTGGGCTGGGGGGCAGTCAACCACCAGTACACACAGCAGAACCTAAACCCATACCATTATTGCTAAGCAGCAAGACAGGGGCCCATTGCACTCCCACGGGGCCTTTTTAAATGCAATCCATAACCCGGATTTGCCAGGAACCCTTCTTACTCCTCCTACTTGCATGTGACACTGGGCTTAGGATCTGCATAGGAAACACACACACAAGCACACACCTACCTTTGTTGCCTGCAGATGCCTCCTTGGCTGTCCCCAAACGGTATCAAACCAACACCCACGGGAAGCTGTAAGCATAGAGGACATGCCTGCACCCCATTGGACTTACCTGTGTGGGTTAAATCCGGGTTATTTGACAACCTATGGCGGTGATGGTTCTGCTCAGGCAGAGCAGTGCTGATGCTCCTCATAAAGCTGTCGCTGCTGTGAAGGTTCTAGGTGACATCACAAATCCCTTTGGTTACATACACAACAAAGCTGGGTTGTTGTTGTTTACACTCTGCAAGGCCTGTGGAAGTGAGTGACATCATAGCACTGTAGTTCTGAGGGTTCAAGATGGATGCAACAATCTCCTGTTGCTTCTATGAAGGCCGTAATAGACGACATCACCAAACAGCTCCATAGTCACATACACAGCAAAGGAGAGATGTTGTTTACACCTAGTGATGTCAGTGGTATTGAGTGACATCACAGCACAGTGCTAAGGCTCCTGGGCCTGGACACAGCAGCGGCTGCAATATCTCAACGGAGAATACGTTTATATCTATGTGTGTGTGTGCGCATATATATATATATATATATATATATATATATATATATATATATTTCTCCGCCGAAATCACTTTTAAACCCATTTCCACCTTTTTTTCCCTTCTCTTCCTCTTACTTTTTTTTCACGTTTTTTTACGTTTTTCTCCTTTTCGCCTCTTTTCTGGGCGTATTATTCTTCTTTTTCTTCTTTTTTTTCGTCTAATGCATACCCCATCAGTGCAGCAATGCTTATTCAATACCGCCAGCAGATGGAGACACTGGGGGATAATTTTCTAAGGATTTATACTGATTTTTCCTGTCTGAATTTGTCGCACAGAAAGTTGCAGGCCAAATATGTGTGACATTTCTGCGACTTTAGCTTCTAGAGCATTTTTACAACATTATACATAGGTGCTGAATACATAAAAAGCGACTGTTCAGCGACAGACAAGTCGCATCGGCTGAAAGTAGGCCAGAATGTCAGTCCATGTTGGAGCAGGTTTAGATACAGTCTAAAGCATAGATCTCAAAGTCTGTGCACAGAATTTAGCAAGGGCCTCGCACCTTCTGATGCATCAGGTAGGTGCACAATAGCATAGCCTAACCCTCTGTACTTTGGTCTATATTGATGCGGGACATAGACAGCCAGCTGATGACCAATCCATTAGTGCAATGGATGGCTGGAAGCATTTGTCTTTGCCTTTGCAATACCACAGAAGCAATGCATGGTCAATGTACAGCAATGACACACCTGTGTGAACAGCCAGGAGACCCCCCCCCCCCCCCATGTTATGTTACATAGTTACATAGTTAGTACGGTCGAAAAAAGACATATGTCCATCACGTTCAACCAGGGAATTAAGGGGTAGGGGTGTGGCGCGATATTGGGGAAGGGATGAGATTTTATATTTCTTCATAAGCATTAATCTTATTTTGTCAATTAGGAACATTCAGCACCCACCCGCTATCAAGGCAGCTGCCTATCATGTCATGCCCTACCTGCACAGGTGTGCTGGCTACTCAAATGATCCAATTAAGGAGGCCATTTAGTCAGCAGCAGCAGAAGTCCTGTGCCTGGACGCTCCAACAGGGGCCAGACACAAGCAGAAGCAGAAGCAGCAGAAGCAGCAGAAGCAGCAGCAGCACCACCTTTTGTTTTTTGGCTGCAGCAGCAGCAAGGCCCACAGGGCTGGCTAGCTGGCTAGCCAGCAAGCAGGTAGCAATGAAAGTAGGAATCTTTCTTTTTAACCCTGTAAGGGGGTGGTGCACTGTACCCGAAGATACTGCCATATCGGGTCAATGCATAGGGCGACGGAAGCAAGCTTCGAAATCGGCCCCCGTTCTCAAAAATCCATTTAATATATGGTCCCCAGATAGGGGACGTATCAGATATTAAACTGATAAGAACAGATACTACACTTGATCTTAGCCAAAAGGCCGAGAAGCGATAACCGTGAAAGGGGCGGGCCCAACAAGGTCCCCTTCATGGGCACTATCACTGCTTGCTGTCAGGGAGGCTGCCAGACAATTTTCCATGCACACTCTGGGCTGGGGGGCAGTCAACCACCAGTACACACAGCAGAACCTAAACCCATACCATTATTGCTAAGCAGCAAGACAGGGGCCCATTGCACTCCCACGGGGCCTTTTTAAATGCAATCCATAACCCGGATTTGCCAGGAACCCTTCTTACTCCTCCTACTTGCATGTGACACTGGGCTTAGGATCTGCATAGGAAACACACACACAAGCACACACCTACCTTTGTTGCCTGCAGATGCCTCCTTGGCTGTCCCCAAACGGTATCAAACCAACACCCACGGGAAGCTGTAAGCATAGAGGACATGCCTGCACCCCATTGGACTTACCTGTGTGGGTTAAATCCGGGTTATTTGACAACCTATGGCGGTGATGGTTCTGCTCAGGCAGAGCAGTGCTGATGCTCCTCATAAAGCTGTCGCTGCTGTGAAGGTTCTAGGTGACATCACAAATCCCTTTGGTTACATACACAACAAAGCTGGGTTGTTGTTGTTTACACTCTGCAAGGCCTGTGGAAGTGAGTGACATCATAGCACTGTAGTTCTGAGGGTTCAAGATGGATGCAACAATCTCCTGTTGCTTCTATGAAGGCCGTAATAGACGACATCACCAAACAGCTCCATAGTCACATACACAGCAAAGGAGAGATGTTGTTTACACCTAGTGATGTCAGTGGTATTGAGTGACATCACAGCACAGTGCTAAGGCTCCTGGGCCTGGACACAGCAGCGGCTGCAATATCTCAACGGAGAATACGTTTATATCTATGTGTGTGTGTGCGCATATATATATATATATATATATATATATATATATATATATATATATCTCCGCCGAAATCACTTTTAAACCCATTTCCACCTTTTTTTCCCTTCTCTTCCTCTTACTTTTTTTTCACGTTTTTTTACGTTTTTCTCCTTTTCGCCTCTTTTCTGGGCGTATTATTCTTCTTTTTCTTCTTTTTTTTCGTCTAATGCATACCCCATCAGTGCAGCAATGCTTATTCAATACCGCCAGCAGATGGAGACACTGGGGGATAATTTTCTAAGGATTTATACTGATTTTTCCTGTCTGAATTTGTCGCACAGAAAGTTGCAGGCCAAATATGTGTGACATTTCTGCGACTTTAGCTTCTAGAGCATTTTTACAACATTATACATAGGTGCTGAATACATAAAAAGCGACTGTTCAGCGACAGACAAGTCGCATCGGCTGAAAGTAGGCCAGAATGTCAGTCCATGTTGGAGCAGGTTTAGATACAGTCTAAAGCATAGATCTCAAAGTCTGTGCACAGAATTTAGCAAGGGCCTCGCACCTTCTGATGCATCAGGTAGGTGCACAATAGCATAGCCTAACCCTCTGTACTTTGGTCTATATTGATGCGGGACATAGACAGCCAGCTGATGACCAATCCATTAGTGCAATGGATGGCTGGAAGCATTTGTCTTTGCCTTTGCAATACCACAGAAGCAATGCATGGTCAATGTACAGCAATGACACACCTGTGTGAACAGCCAGGAGACCCCCCCCCCCCCCATGTTATGTTACATAGTTACATAGTTAGTACGGTCGAAAAAAGACATATGTCCATCACGTTCAACCAGGGAATTAAGGGGTAGGGGTGTGGCGCGATATTGGGGAAGGGATGAGATTTTATATTTCTTCATAAGCATTAATCTTATTTTGTCAATTAGGAACATTCAGCACCCACCCGCTATCAAGGCAGCTGCCTATCATGTCATGCCCTACCTGCACAGGTGTGCTGGCTACTCAAATGATCCAATTAAGGAGGCCATTTAGTCAGCAGCAGCAGAAGTCCTGTGCCTGGACGCTCCAACAGGGGCCAGACACAAGCAGAAGCAGAAGCAGCAGAAGCAGCAGCAGCACCACCTTTTGTTTTTTGGCTGCAGCAGCAGCAAGGCCCACAGGGCTGGCTAGCTGGCTAGCCAGCAAGCAGGTAGCAATGAAAGTAGGAATCTTTCTTTTTAACCCTGTAAGGGGGTGGTGCACTGTACCCGAAGATACTGCCATATCGGGTCAATGCATAGGGCGACGGAAGCAAGCTTCGAAATCGGCCCCCGTTCTCAAAAATCCATTTAATATATGGTCCCCAGATAGGGGACGTATCAGATATTAAACTGATAAGAACAGATACTACACTTGATCTTAGCCAAAAGGCCGAGAAGCGATAACCGTGAAAGGGGCGGGCCCAACAAGGTCCCCTTCATGGGCACTATCACTGCTTGCTGTCAGGGAGGCTGCCAGACAATTTTCCATGCACACTCTGGGCTGGGGGGCAGTCAACCACCAGTACACACAGCAGAACCTAAACCCATACCATTATTGCTAAGCAGCAAGACAGGGGCCCATTGCACTCCCACGGGGCCTTTTTAAATGCAATCCATAACCCGGATTTGCCAGGAACCCTTCTTACTCCTCCTACTTGCATGTGACACTGGGCTTAGGATCTGCATAGGAAACACACACACAAGCACACACCTACCTTTGTTGCCTGCAGATGCCTCCTTGGCTGTCCCCAAACGGTATCAAACCAACACCCACGGGAAGCTGTAAGCATAGAGGACATGCCTGCACCCCATTGGACTTACCTGTGTGGGTTAAATCCGGGTTATTTGACAACCTATGGCGGTGATGGTTCTGCTCAGGCAGAGCAGTGCTGATGCTCCTCATAAAGCTGTCGCTGCTGTGAAGGTTCTAGGTGACATCACAAATCCCTTTGGTTACATACACAACAAAGCTGGGTTGTTGTTGTTTACACTCTGCAAGGCCTGTGGAAGTGAGTGACATCATAGCACTGTAGTTCTGAGGGTTCAAGATGGATGCAACAATCTCCTGTTGCTTCTATGAAGGCCGTAATAGACGACATCACCAAACAGCTCCATAGTCACATACACAGCAAAGGAGAGATGTTGTTTACACCTAGTGATGTCAGTGGTATTGAGTGACATCACAGCACAGTGCTAAGGCTCCTGGGCCTGGACACAGCAGCGGCTGCAATATCTCAACGGAGAATACGTTTATATCTATGTGTGTGTGTGCGCATATATATATATATATATATATATATATATATATATATATATATATTTCTCCGCCGAAATCACTTTTAAACCCATTTCCACCTTTTTTTCCCTTCTTCCTCTTACTTTTTTTTCACGTTTTTTTACGTTTTTCTCCTTTTCGCCTCTTTTCTGGGCGTATTATTCTTCTTTTTCTTCTTTTTTTTCGTCTAATGCATACCCCATCAGTGCAGCAATGCTTATTCAATACCGCCAGCAGATGGAGACACTGGGGGATAATTTTCTAAGGATTTATACTGATTTTTCCTGTCTGAATTTGTCGCACAGAAAGTTGCAGGCCAAATATGTGTGACATTTCTGCGACTTTAGCTTCTAGAGCATTTTTACAACATTATACATAGGTGCTGAATACATAAAAAGCGACTGTTCAGCGACAGACAAGTCGCATCGGCTGAAAGTAGGCCAGAATGTCAGTCCATGTTGGAGCAGGTTTAGATACAGTCTAAAGCATAGATCTCAAAGTCTGTGCACAGAATTTAGCAAGGGCCTCGCACCTTCTGATGCATCAGGTAGGTGCACAATAGCATAGCCTAACCCTCTGTACTTTGGTCTATATTGATGCGGGACATAGACAGCCAGCTGATGACCAATCCATTAGTGCAATGGATGGCTGGAAGCATTTGTCTTTGCCTTTGCAATACCACAGAAGCAATGCATGGTCAATGTACAGCAATGACACACCTGTGTGAACAGCCAGGAGACCCCCCCCCCCCCATGTTATGTTACATAGTTACATAGTTAGTACGGTCGAAAAAAGACATATGTCCATCACGTTCAACCAGGGAATTAAGGGGTAGGGGTGTGGCGCGATATTGGGGAAGGGATGAGATTTTATATTTCTTCATAAGCATTAATCTTATTTTGTCAATTAGGAACATTCAGCACCCACCCGCTATCAAGGCAGCTGCCTATCATGTCATGCCCTACCTGCACAGGTGTGCTGGCTACTCAAATGATCCAATTAAGGAGGCCATTTAGTCAGCAGCAGCAGAAGTCCTGTGCCTGGACGCTCCAACAGGGGCCAGACACAAGCAGAAGCAGAAGCAGCAGAAGCAGCAGCAGCACCACCTTTTGTTTTTTGGCTGCAGCAGCAGCAAGGCCCACAGGGCTGGCTAGCTGGCTAGCCAGCAAGCAGGTAGCAATGAAAGTAGGAATCTTTCTTTTTAACCCTGTAAGGGGGTGGTGCACTGTACCCGAAGATACTGCCATATCGGGTCAATGCATAGGGCGACGGAAGCAAGCTTCGAAATCGGCCCCCGTTCTCAAAAATCCATTTAATATATGGTCCCCAGATAGGGGACGTATCAGATATTAAACTGATAAGAACAGATACTACACTTGATCTTAGCCAAAAGGCCGAGAAGCGATAACCGTGAAAGGGGCGGGCCCAACAAGGTCCCCTTCATGGGCACTATCACTGCTTGCTGTCAGGGAGGCTGCCAGACAATTTTCCATGCACACTCTGGGCTGGGGGGCAGTCAACCACCAGTACACACAGCAGAACCTAAACCCATACCATTATTGCTAAGCAGCAAGACAGGGGCCCATTGCACTCCCACGGGGCCTTTTTAAATGCAATCCATAACCCGGATTTGCCAGGAACCCTTCTTACTCCTCCTACTTGCATGTGACACTGGGCTTAGGATCTGCATAGGAAACACACACACAAGCACACACCTACCTTTGTTGCCTGCAGATGCCTCCTTGGCTGTCCCCAAACGGTATCAAACCAACACCCACGGGAAGCTGTAAGCATAGAGGACATGCCTGCACCCCATTGGACTTACCTGTGTGGGTTAAATCCGGGTTATTTGACAACCTATGGCGGTGATGGTTCTGCTCAGGCAGAGCAGTGCTGATGCTCCTCATAAAGCTGTCGCTGCTGTGAAGGTTCTAGGTGACATCACAAATCCCTTTGGTTACATACACAACAAAGCTGGGTTGTTGTTGTTTACACTCTGCAAGGCCTGTGGAAGTGAGTGACATCATAGCACTGTAGTTCTGAGGGTTCAAGATGGATGCAACAATCTCCTGTTGCTTCTATGAAGGCCGTAATAGACGACATCACCAAACAGCTCCATAGTCACATACACAGCAAAGGAGAGATGTTGTTTACACCTAGTGATGTCAGTGGTATTGAGTGACATCACAGCACAGTGCTAAGGCTCCTGGGCCTGGACACAGCAGCGGCTGCAATATCTCAACGGAGAATACGTTTATATCTATGTGTGTGTGTGCGCATATATATATATATATATATATATATATATATATATATATATATATATCTCCGCCGAAATCACTTTTAAACCCATTTCCACCTTTTTTTCCCTTCTCTTCCTCTTACTTTTTTTTCACGTTTTTTTACGTTTTTCTCCTTTTCGCCTCTTTTCTGGGCGTATTATTCTTCTTTTTCTTCTTTTTTTTCGTCTAATGCATACCCCATCAGTGCAGCAATGCTTATTCAATACCGCCAGCAGATGGAGACACTGGGGGATAATTTTCTAAGGATTTATACTGATTTTTCCTGTCTGAATTTGTCGCACAGAAAGTTGCAGGCCAAATATGTGTGACATTTCTGCGACTTTAGCTTCTAGAGCATTTTTACAACATTATACATAGGTGCTGAATACATAAAAAGCGACTGTTCAGCAACAGACAAGTCGCATCGGCTGAAAGTAGGCCAGAATGTCAGTCCATGTTGGAGCAGGTTTAGATACAGTCTAAAGCATAGATCTCAAAGTCTGTGCACAGAATTTAGCAAGGGCCTCGCACCTTCTGATGCATCAGGTAGGTGCACAATAGCATAGCCTAACCCTCTGTACTTTGGTCTATATTGATGCGGGACATAGACAGCCAGCTGATGACCAATCCATTAGTGCAATGGATGGCTGGAAGCATTTGTCTTTGCCTTTGCAATACCACAGAAGCAATGCATGGTCAATGTACAGCAATGACACACCTGTGTGAACAGCCAGGAGACCCCCCCCCCCCCCCCCCCATGTTATGTTACATAGTTACATAGTTAGTACGGTCGAAAAAAGACATATGTCCATCACGTTCAACCAGGGAATTAAGGGGTAGGGGTGTGGCGCGATATTGGGGAAGGGATGAGATTTTATATTTCTTCATAAGCATTAATCTTATTTTGTCAATTAGGAACATTCAGCACCCACCCGCTATCAAGGCAGCTGCCTATCATGTCATGCCCTACCTGCACAGGTGTGCTGGCTACTCAAATGATCCAATTAAGGAGGCCATTTAGTCAGCAGCAGCAGAAGTCCTGTGCCTGGACGCTCCAACAGGGGCCAGACACAAGCAGAAGCAGAAGCAGCAGAAGCAGCAGCAGCACCACCTTTTGTTTTTTGGCTGCAGCAGCAGCAAGGCCCACAGGGCTGGCTAGCTGGCTAGCCAGCAAGCAGGTAGCAATGAAAGTAGGAATCTTTCTTTTTAACCCTGTAAGGGGGTGGTGCACTGTACCCGAAGATACTGCCATATCGGGTCAATGCATAGGGCGACGGAAGCAAGCTTCGAAATCGGCCCCCGTTCTCAAAAATCCATTTAATATATGGTCCCCAGATAGGGGACGTATCAGATATTAAACTGATAAGAACAGATACTACACTTGATCTTAGCCAAAAGGCCGAGAAGCGATAACCGTGAAAGGGGCGGGCCCAACAAGGTCCCCTTCATGGGCACTATCACTGCTTGCTGTCAGGGAGGCTGCCAGACAATTTTCCATGCACACTCTGGGCTGGGGGGCAGTCAACCACCAGTACACACAGCAGAACCTAAACCCATACCATTATTGCTAAGCAGCAAGACAGGGGCCCATTGCACTCCCACGGGGCCTTTTTAAATGCAATCCATAACCCGGATTTGCCAGGAACCCTTCTTACTCCTCCTACTTGCATGTGACACTGGGCTTAGGATCTGCATAGGAAACACACACACAAGCACACACCTACCTTTGTTGCCTGCAGATGCCTCCTTGGCTGTCCCCAAACGGTATCAAACCAACACCCACGGGAAGCTGTAAGCATAGAGGACATGCCTGCACCCCATTGGACTTACCTGTGTGGGTTAAATCCGGGTTATTTGACAACCTATGGCGGTGATGGTTCTGCTCAGGCAGAGCAGTGCTGATGCTCCTCATAAAGCTGTCGCTGCTGTGAAGGTTCTAGGTGACATCACAAATCCCTTTGGTTACATACACAACAAAGCTGGGTTGTTGTTGTTTACACTCTGCAAGGCCTGTGGAAGTGAGTGACATCATAGCACTGTAGTTCTGAGGGTTCAAGATGGATGCAACAATCTCCTGTTGCTTCTATGAAGGCCGTAATAGACGACATCACCAAACAGCTCCATAGTCACATACACAGCAAAGGAGAGATGTTGTTTACACCTAGTGATGTCAGTGGTATTGAGTGACATCACAGCACAGTGCTAAGGCTCCTGGGCCTGGACACAGCAGCGGCTGCAATATCTCAACGGAGAATACGTTTATATCTATGTGTGTGTGTGCGCATATATATATATATATATATATATATATATATATATATATATATATTTCTCCGCCGAAATCACTTTTAAACCCATTTCCACCTTTTTTTCCCTTCTCTTCCTCTTACTTTTTTTTCACGTTTTTTTACGTTTTTCTCCTTTTCGCCTCTTTTCTGGGCGTATTATTCTTCTTTTTCTTCTTTTTTTTCGTCTAATGCATACCCCATCAGTGCAGCAATGCTTATTCAATACCGCCAGCAGATGGAGACACTGGGGGATAATTTTCTAAGGATTTATACTGATTTTTCCTGTCTGAATTTGTCGCACAGAAAGTTGCAGGCCAAATATGTGTGACATTTCTGCGACTTTAGCTTCTAGAGCATTTTTACAACATTATACATAGGTGCTGAATACATAAAAAGCGACTGTTCAGCGACAGACAAGTCGCATCGGCTGAAAGTAGGCCAGAATGTCAGTCCATGTTGGAGCAGGTTTAGATACAGTCTAAAGCATAGATCTCAAAGTCTGTGCACAGAATTTAGCAAGGGCCTCGCACCTTCTGATGCATCAGGTAGGTGCACAATAGCATAGCCTAACCCTCTGTACTTTGGTCTATATTGATGCGGGACATAGACAGCCAGCTGATGACCAATCCATTAGTGCAATGGATGGCTGGAAGCATTTGTCTTTGCCTTTGCAATACCACAGAAGCAATGCATGGTCAATGTACAGCAATGACACACCTGTGTGAACAGCCAGGAGACCCCCCCCCCCCCATGTTATGTTACATAGTTACATAGTTAGTACGGTCGAAAAAAGACATATGTCCATCACGTTCAACCAGGGAATTAAGGGGTAGGGGTGTGGCGCGATATTGGGGAAGGGATGAGATTTTATATTTCTTCATAAGCATTAATCTTATTTTGTCAATTAGGAACATTCAGCACCCACCCGCTATCAAGGCAGCTGCCTATCATGTCATGCCCTACCTGCACAGGTGTGCTGGCTACTCAAATGATCCAATTAAGGAGGCCATTTAGTCAGCAGCAGCAGAAGTCCTGTGCCTGGACGCTCCAACAGGGGCCAGACACAAGCAGAAGCAGAAGCAGCAGAAGCAGCAGCAGCACCACCTTTTGTTTTTTGGCTGCAGCAGCAGCAAGGCCCACAGGGCTGGCTAGCTGGCTAGCCAGCAAGCAGGTAGCAATGAAAGTAGGAATCTTTCTTTTTAACCCTGTAAGGGGGTGGTGCACTGTACCCGAAGATACTGCCATATCGGGTCAATGCATAGGGCGACGGAAGCAAGCTTCGAAATCGGCCCCCGTTCTCAAAAATCCATTTAATATATGGTCCCCAGATAGGGGACGTATCAGATATTAAACTGATAAGAACAGATACTACACTTGATCTTAGCCAAAAGGCCGAGAAGCGATAACCGTGAAAGGGGCGGGCCCAACAAGGTCCCCTTCATGGGCACTATCACTGCTTGCTGTCAGGGAGGCTGCCAGACAATTTTCCATGCACACTCTGGGCTGGGGGGCAGTCAACCACCAGTACACACAGCAGAACCTAAACCCATACCATTATTGCTAAGCAGCAAGACAGGGGCCCATTGCACTCCCACGGGGCCTTTTTAAATGCAATCCATAACCCGGATTTGCCAGGAACCCTTCTTACTCCTCCTACTTGCATGTGACACTGGGCTTAGGATCTGCATAGGAAACACACACACAAGCACACACCTACCTTTGTTGCCTGCAGATGCCTCCTTGGCTGTCCCCAAACGGTATCAAACCAACACCCACGGGAAGCTGTAAGCATAGAGGACATGCCTGCACCCCATTGGACTTACCTGTGTGGGTTAAATCCGGGTTATTTGACAACCTATGGCGGTGATGGTTCTGCTCAGGCAGAGCAGTGCTGATGCTCCTCATAAAGCTGTCGCTGCTGTGAAGGTTCTAGGTGACATCACAAATCCCTTTGGTTACATACACAACAAAGCTGGGTTGTTGTTGTTTACACTCTGCAAGGCCTGTGGAAGTGAGTGACATCATAGCACTGTAGTTCTGAGGGTTCAAGATGGATGCAACAATCTCCTGTTGCTTCTATGAAGGCCGTAATAGACGACATCACCAAACAGCTCCATAGTCACATACACAGCAAAGGAGAGATGTTGTTTACACCTAGTGATGTCAGTGGTATTGAGTGACATCACAGCACAGTGCTAAGGCTCCTGGGCCTGGACACAGCAGCGGCTGCAATATCTCAACGGAGAATACGTTTATATCTATGTGTGTGTGTGCGCATATATATATATATATATATATATATATATATATATATATATATATATTTCTCCGCCGAAATCACTTTTAAACCCATTTCCACCTTTTTTTCCCTTCTCTTCCTCTTACTTTTTTTTCACGTTTTTTTACGTTTTTCTCCTTTTCGCCTCTTTTCTGGGCGTATTATTCTTCTTTTTCTTCTTTTTTTTCGTCTAATGCATACCCCATCAGTGCAGCAATGCTTATTCAATACCGCCAGCAGATGGAGACACTGGGGGATAATTTTCTAAGGATTTATACTGATTTTTCCTGTCTGAATTTGTCGCACAGAAAGTTGCAGGCCAAATATGTGTGACATTTCTGCGACTTTAGCTTCTAGAGCATTTTTACAACATTATACATAGGTGCTGAATACATAAAAAGCGACTGTTCAGCGACAGACAAGTCGCATCGGCTGAAAGTAGGCCAGAATGTCAGTCCATGTTGGAGCAGGTTTAGATACAGTCTAAAGCATAGATCTCAAAGTCTGTGCACAGAATTTAGCAAGGGCCTCGCACCTTCTGATGCATCAGGTAGGTGCACAATAGCATAGCCTAACCCTCTGTACTTTGGTCTATATTGATGCGGGACATAGACAGCCAGCTGATGACCAATCCATTAGTGCAATGGATGGCTGGAAGCATTTGTCTTTGCCTTTGCAATACCACAGAAGCAATGCATGGTCAATGTACAGCAATGACACACCTGTGTGAACAGCCAGGAGACCCCCCCCCCCCCATGTTATGTTACATAGTTACATAGTTAGTACGGTCGAAAAAAGACATATGTCCATCACGTTCAACCAGGGAATTAAGGGGTAGGGGTGTGGCGCGATATTGGGGAAGGGATGAGATTTTATATTTCTTCATAAGCATTAATCTTATTTTGTCAATTAGGAACATTCAGCACCCACCCGCTATCAAGGCAGCTGCCTATCATGTCATGCCCTACCTGCACAGGTGTGCTGGCTACTCAAATGATCCAATTAAGGAGGCCATTTAGTCAGCAGCAGCAGAAGTCCTGTGCCTGGACGCTCCAACAGGGGCCAGACACAAGCAGAAGCAGAAGCAGCAGAAGCAGCAGCAGCACCACCTTTTGTTTTTTGGCTGCAGCAGCAGCAAGGCCCACAGGGCTGGCTAGCTGGCTAGCCAGCAAGCAGGTAGCAATGAAAGTAGGAATCTTTCTTTTTAACCCTGTAAGGGGGTGGTGCACTGTACCCGAAGATACTGCCATATCGGGTCAATGCATAGGGCGACGGAAGCAAGCTTCGAAATCGGCCCCCGTTCTCAAAAATCCATTTAATATATGGTCCCCAGATAGGGGACGTATCAGATATTAAACTGATAAGAACAGATACTACACTTGATCTTAGCCAAAAGGCCGAGAAGCGATAACCGTGAAAGGGGCGGGCCCAACAAGGTCCCCTTCATGGGCACTATCACTGCTTGCTGTCAGGGAGGCTGCCAGACAATTTTCCATGCACACTCTGGGCTGGGGGGCAGTCAACCACCAGTACACACAGCAGAACCTAAACCCATACCATTATTGCTAAGCAGCAAGACAGGGGCCCATTGCACTCCCACGGGGCCTTTTTAAATGCAATCCATAACCCGGATTTGCCAGGAACCCTTCTTACTCCTCCTACTTGCATGTGACACTGGGCTTAGGATCTGCATAGGAAACACACACACAAGCACACACCTACCTTTGTTGCCTGCAGATGCCTCCTTGGCTGTCCCCAAACGGTATCAAACCAACACCCACGGGAAGCTGTAAGCATAGAGGACATGCCTGCACCCCATTGGACTTACCTGTGTGGGTTAAATCCGGGTTATTTGACAACCTATGGCGGTGATGGTTCTGCTCAGGCAGAGCAGTGCTGATGCTCCTCATAAAGCTGTCGCTGCTGTGAAGGTTCTAGGTGACATCACAAATCCCTTTGGTTACATACACAACAAAGCTGGGTTGTTGTTGTTTACACTCTGCAAGGCCTGTGGAAGTGAGTGACATCATAGCACTGTAGTTCTGAGGGTTCAAGATGGATGCAACAATCTCCTGTTGCTTCTATGAAGGCCGTAATAGACGACATCACCAAACAGCTCCATAGTCACATACACAGCAAAGGAGAGATGTTGTTTACACCTAGTGATGTCAGTGGTATTGAGTGACATCACAGCACAGTGCTAAGGCTCCTGGGCCTGGACACAGCAGCGGCTGCAATATCTCAACGGAGAATACGTTTATATCTATGTGTGTGTGTGCGCATATATATATATATATATATATATATATATATATATATATATATTTCTCCGCCGAAATCACTTTTAAACAAACCCATTTCCACCTTTTTTTCCCTTCTCTTCCTCTTACTTTTTTTTCACGTTTTTTTACGTTTTTCTCCTTTTCGCCTCTTTTCTGGGCGTATTATTCTTCTTTTTCTTCTTTTTTTTCGTCTAATGCATACCCCATCAGTGCAGCAATGCTTATTCAATACCGCCAGCAGATGGAGACACTGGGGGATAATTTTCTAAGGATTTATACTGATTTTTCCTGTCTGAATTTGTCGCACAGAAAGTTGCAGGCCAAATATGTGTGACATTTCTGCGACTTTAGCTTCTAGAGCATTTTTACAACATTATACATAGGTGCTGAATACATAAAAAGCGACTGTTCAGCGACAGACAAGTCGCATCGGCTGAAAGTAGGCCAGAATGTCAGTCCATGTTGGAGCAGGTTTAGATACAGTCTAAAGCATAGATCTCAAAGTCTGTGCACAGAATTTAGCAAGGGCCTCGCACCTTCTGATGCATCAGGTAGGTGCACAATAGCATAGCCTAACCCTCTGTACTTTGGTCTATATTGATGCGGGACATAGACAGCCAGCTGATGACCAATCCATTAGTGCAATGGATGGCTGGAAGCATTTGTCTTTGCCTTTGCAATACCACAGAAGCAATGCATGGTCAATGTACAGCAATGACACACCTGTGTGAACAGCCAGGAGACCCCCCCCCCCCATGTTATGTTACATAGTTACATAGTTAGTACGGTCGAAAAAAGACATATGTCCATCACGTTCAACCAGGGAATTAAGGGGTAGGGGTGTGGCGCGATATTGGGGAAGGGATGAGATTTTATATTTCTTCATAAGCATTAATCTTATTTTGTCAATTAGGAACATTCAGCACCCACCCGCTATCAAGGCAGCTGCCTATCATGTCATGCCCTACCTGCACAGGTGTGCTGGCTACTCAAATGATCCAATTAAGGAGGCCATTTAGTCAGCAGCAGCAGAAGTCCTGTGCCTGGACGCTCCAACAGGGGCCAGACACAAGCAGAAGCAGAAGCAGCAGAAGCAGCAGCAGCACCACCTTTTGTTTTTTGGCTGCAGCAGCAGCAAGGCCCACAGGGCTGGCTAGCTGGCTAGCCAGCAAGCAGGTAGCAATGAAAGTAGGAATCTTTCTTTTTAACCCTGTAAGGGGGTGGTGCACTGTACCCGAAGATACTGCCATATCGGGTCAATGCATAGGGCGACGGAAGCAAGCTTCGAAATCGGCCCCCGTTCTCAAAAATCCATTTAATATATGGTCCCCAGATAGGGGACGTATCAGATATTAAACTGATAAGAACAGATACTACACTTGATCTTAGCCAAAAGGCCGAGAAGCGATAACCGTGAAAGGGGCGGGCCCAACAAGGTCCCCTTCATGGGCACTATCACTGCTTGCTGTCAGGGAGGCTGCCAGACAATTTTCCATGCACACTCTGGGCTGGGGGGCAGTCAACCACCAGTACACACAGCAGAACCTAAACCCATACCATTATTGCTAAGCAGCAAGACAGGGGCGGGCCCATTGCACTCCCACGGGGCCTTTTTAAATGCAATCCATAACCCGGATTTGCCAGGAACCCTTCTTACTCCTCCTACTTGCATGTGACACTGGGCTTAGGATCTGCATAGGAAACACACACACAAGCACACACCTACCTTTGTTGCCTGCAGATGCCTCCTTGGCTGTCCCCAAACGGTATCAAACCAACACCCACGGGAAGCTGTAAGCATAGAGGACATGCCTGCACCCCATTGGACTTACCTGTGTGGGTTAAATCCGGGTTATTTGACAACCTATGGCGGTGATGGTTCTGCTCAGGCAGAGCAGTGCTGATGCTCCTCATAAAGCTGTCGCTGCTGTGAAGGTTCTAGGTGACATCACAAATCCCTTTGGTTACATACACAACAAAGCTGGGTTGTTGTTGTTTACACTCTGCAAGGCCTGTGGAAGTGAGTGACATCATAGCACTGTAGTTCTGAGGGTTCAAGATGGATGCAACAATCTCCTGTTGCTTCTATGAAGGCCGTAATAGACGACATCACCAAACAGCTCCATAGTCACATACACAGCAAAGGAGAGATGTTGTTTACACCTAGTGATGTCAGTGGTATTGAGTGACATCACAGCACAGTGCTAAGGCTCCTGGGCCTGGACACAGCAGCGGCTGCAATATCTCAACGGAGAATACGTTTATATCTATGTGTGTGTGTGCGCATATATATATATATATATATATATATATATATATATATATTTCTCCGCCGAAATCACTTTTAAACCCATTTCCACCTTTTTTTCCCTTCTCTTCCTCTTACTTTTTTTTCACGTTTTTTTACGTTTTTCTCCTTTTCGCCTCTTTTCTGGGCGTATTATTCTTCTTTTTCTTCTTTTTTTTCGTCTAATGCATACCCCATCAGTGCAGCAATGCTTATTCAATACCGCCAGCAGATGGAGACACTGGGGGATAATTTTCTAAGGATTTATACTGATTTTTCCTGTCTGAATTTGTCGCACAGAAAGTTGCAGGCCAAATATGTGTGACATTTCTGCGACTTTAGCTTCTAGAGCATTTTTACTAACATTATACATAGGTGCTGAATACATAAAAAGCGACTGTTCAGCGACAGACAAGTCGCATCGGCTGAAAGTAGGCCAGAATGTCAGTCCATGTTGGAGCAGGTTTAGATACAGTCTAAAGCATAGATCTCAAAGTCTGTGCACAGAATTTAGCAAGGGCCTCGCACCTTCTGATGCATCAGGTAGGTGCACAATAGCATAGCCTAACCCTCTGTACTTTGGTCTATATTGATGCGGGACATAGACAGCCAGCTGATGACCAATCCATTAGTGCAATGGATGGCTGGAAGCATTTGTCTTTGCCTTTGCAATACCACAGAAGCAATGCATGGTCAATGTACAGCAATGACACACCTGTGTGAACAGCCAGGAGACCCCCCCCCCCCATGTTATGTTACATAGTTACATAGTTAGTACGGTCGAAAAAAGACATATGTCCATCACGTTCAACCAGGGAATTAAGGGGTAGGGGTGTGGCGCGATATTGGGGAAGGGATGAGATTTTATATTTCTTCATAAGCATTAATCTTATTTTGTCAATTAGGAACATTCAGCACCCACCCGCTATCAAGGCAGCTGCCTATCATGTCATGCCCTACCTGCACAGGTGTGCTGGCTACTCAAATGATCCAATTAAGGAGGCCATTTAGTCAGCAGCAGCAGAAGTCCTGTGCCTGGACGCTCCAACAGGGGCCAGACACAAGCAGAAGCAGAAGCAGCAGAAGCAGCAGCAGCACCACCTTTTGTTTTTTGGCTGCAGCAGCAGCAAGGCCCACAGGGCTGGCTAGCTGGCTAGCCAGCAAGCAGGTAGCAATGAAAGTAGGAATCTTTCTTTTTAACCCTGTAAGGGGGTGGTGCACTGTACCCGAAGATACTGCCATATCGGGTCAATGCATAGGGCGACGGAAGCAAGCTTCGAAATCGGCCCCCGTTCTCAAAAATCCATTTAATATATGGTCCCCAGATAGGGGACGTATCAGATATTAAACTGATAAGAACAGATACTACACTTGATCTTAGCCAAAAGGCCGAGAAGCGATAACCGTGAAAGGGGCGGGCCCAACAAGGTCCCCTTCATGGGCACTATCACTGCTTGCTGTCAGGGAGGCTGCCAGACAATTTTCCATGCACACTCTGGGCTGGGGGGCAGTCAACCACCAGTACACACAGCAGAACCTAAACCCATACCATTATTGCTAAGCAGCAAGACAGGGGCCCATTGCACTCCCACGGGGCCTTTTTAAATGCAATCCATAACCCGGATTTGCCAGGAACCCTTCTTACTCCTCCTACTTGCATGTGACACTGGGCTTAGGATCTGCATAGGAAACACACACACAAGCACACACCTACCTTTGTTGCCTGCAGATGCCTCCTTGGCTGTCCCCAAACGGTATCAAACCAACACCCACGGGAAGCTGTAAGCATAGAGGACATGCCTGCACCCCATTGGACTTACCTGTGTGGGTTAAATCCGGGTTATTTGACAACCTATGGCGGTGATGGTTCTGCTCAGGCAGAGCAGTGCTGATGCTCCTCATAAAGCTGTCGCTGCTGTGAAGGTTCTAGGTGACATCACAAATCCCTTTGGTTACATACACAACAAAGCTGGGTTGTTGTTGTTTACACTCTGCAAGGCCTGTGGAAGTGAGTGACATCATAGCACTGTAGTTCTGAGGGTTCAAGATGGATGCAACAATCTCCTGTTGCTTCTATGAAGGCCGTAATAGACGACATCACCAAACAGCTCCATAGTCACATACACAGCAAAGGAGAGATGTTGTTTACACCTAGTGATGTCAGTGGTATTGAGTGACATCACAGCACAGTGCTAAGGCTCCTGGGCCTGGACACAGCAGCGGCTGCAATATCTCAACGGAGAATACGTTTATATCTATGTGTGTGTGTGCGCATATATATATATATATATATATATATATATATATATATATATATTTCTCCGCCGAAATCACTTTTAAACCCATTTCCACCTTTTTTTCCCTTCTCTTCCTCTTACTTTTTTTTCACGTTTTTTTACGTTTTTCTCCTTTTCGCCTCTTTTCTGGGCGTATTATTCTTCTTTTTCTTCTTTTTTTTCGTCTAATGCATACCCCATCAGTGCAGCAATGCTTATTCAATACCGCCAGCAGATGGAGACACTGGGGGATAATTTTCTAAGGATTTATACTGATTTTTCCTGTCTGAATTTGTCGCACAGAAAGTTGCAGGCCAAATATGTGTGACATTTCTGCGACTTTAGCTTCTAGAGCATTTTTACAACATTATACATAGGTGCTGAATACATAAAAAGCGACTGTTCAGCGACAGACAAGTCGCATCGGCTGAAAGTAGGCCAGAATGTCAGTCCATGTTGGAGCAGGTTTAGATACAGTCTAAAGCATAGATCTCAAAGTCTGTGCACAGAATTTAGCAAGGGCCTCGCACCTTCTGATGCATCAGGTAGGTGCACAATAGCATAGCCTAACCCTCTGTACTTTGGTCTATATTGATGCGGGACATAGACAGCCAGCTGATGACCAATCCATTAGTGCAATGGATGGCTGGAAGCATTTGTCTTTGCCTTTGCAATACCACAGAAGCAATGCATGGTCAATGTACAGCAATGACACACCTGTGTGAACAGCCAGGAGACCCCCCCCCCCCATGTTATGTTACATAGTTACATAGTTAGTACGGTCGAAAAAAGACATATGTCCATCACGTTCAACCAGGGAATTAAGGGGTAGGGGTGTGGCGCGATATTGGGGAAGGGATGAGATTTTATATTTCTTCATAAGCATTAATCTTATTTTGTCAATTAGGAACATTCAGCACCCACCCGCTATCAAGGCAGCTGCCTATCATGTCATGCCCTACCTGCACAGGTGTGCTGGCTACTCAAATGATCCAATTAAGGAGGCCATTTAGTCAGCAGCAGCAGAAGTCCTGTGCCTGGACGCTCCAACAGGGGCCAGACACAAGCAGAAGCAGAAGCAGCAGAAGCAGCAGCAGCACCACCTTTTGTTTTTTGGCTGCAGCAGCAGCAAGGCCCACAGGGCTGGCTAGCTGGCTAGCCAGCAAGCAGGTAGCAATGAAAGTAGGAATCTTTCTTTTTAACCCTGTAAGGGGGTGGTGCACTGTACCCGAAGATACTGCCATATCGGGTCAATGCATAGGGCGACGGAAGCAAGCTTCGAAATCGGCCCCCGTTCTCAAAAATCCATTTAATATATGGTCCCCAGATAGGGGACGTATCAGATATTAAACTGATAAGAACAGATACTACACTTGATCTTAGCCAAAAGGCCGAGAAGCGATAACCGTGAAAGGGGCGGGCCCAACAAGGTCCCCTTCATGGGCACTATCACTGCTTGCTGTCAGGGAGGCTGCCAGACAATTTTCCATGCACACTCTGGGCTGGGGGGCAGTCAACCACCAGTACACACAGCAGAACCTAAACCCATACCATTATTGCTAAGCAGCAAGACAGGGGCCCATTGCACTCCCACGGGGCCTTTTTAAATGCAATCCATAACCCGGATTTGCCAGGAACCCTTCTTACTCCTCCTACTTGCATGTGACACTGGGCTTAGGATCTGCATAGGAAACACACACACAAGCACACACCTACCTTTGTTGCCTGCAGATGCCTCCTTGGCTGTCCCCAAACGGTATCAAACCAACACCCACGGGAAGCTGTAAGCATAGAGGACATGCCTGCACCCCATTGGACTTACCTGTGTGGGTTAAATCCGGGTTATTTGACAACCTATGGCGGTGATGGTTCTGCTCAGGCAGAGCAGTGCTGATGCTCCTCATAAAGCTGTCGCTGCTGTGAAGGTTCTAGGTGACATCACAAATCCCTTTGGTTACATACACAACAAAGCTGGGTTGTTGTTGTTTACACTCTGCAAGGCCTGTGGAAGTGAGTGACATCATAGCACTGTAGTTCTGAGGGTTCAAGATGGATGCAACAATCTCCTGTTGCTTCTATGAAGGCCGTAATAGACGACATCACCAAACAGCTCCATAGTCACATACACAGCAAAGGAGAGATGTTGTTTACACCTAGTGATGTCAGTGGTATTGAGTGACATCACAGCACAGTGCTAAGGCTCCTGGGCCTGGACACAGCAGCGGCTGCAATATCTCAACGGAGAATACGTTTATATCTATGTGTGTGTGTGCGCATATATATATATATATATATATATATATATATATATATATATATATATTTCTCCGCCGAAATCACTTTTAAACCCATTTCCACCTTTTTTTCCCTTCTCTTCCTCTTACTTTTTTTTCACGTTTTTTTACGTTTTTCTCCTTTTCGCCTCTTTTCTGGGCGTATTATTCTTCTTTTTCTTCTTTTTTTTCGTCTAATGCATACCCCATCAGTGCAGCAATGCTTATTCAATACCGCCAGCAGATGGAGACACTGGGGGATAATTTTCTAAGGATTTATACTGATTTTTCCTGTCTGAATTTGTCGCACAGAAAGTTGCAGGCCAAATATGTGTGACATTTCTGCGACTTTAGCTTCTAGAGCATTTTTACAACATTATACATAGGTGCTGAATACATAAAAAGCGACTGTTCAGCGACAGACAAGTCGCATCGGCTGAAAGTAGGCCAGAATGTCAGTCCATGTTGGAGCAGGTTTAGATACAGTCTAAAGCATAGATCTCAAAGTCTGTGCACAGAATTTAGCAAGGGCCTCGCACCTTCTGATGCATCAGGTAGGTGCACAATAGCATAGCCTAACCCTCTGTACTTTGGTCTATATTGATGCGGGACATAGACAGCCAGCTGATGACCAATCCATTAGTGCAATGGATGGCTGGAAGCATTTGTCTTTGCCTTTGCAATACCACAGAAGCAATGCATGGTCAATGTACAGCAATGACACACCTGTGTGAACAGCCAGGAGACCCCCCCCCCCCATGTTATGTTACATAGTTACATAGTTAGTACGGTCGAAAAAAGACATATGTCCATCACGTTCAACCAGGGAATTAAGGGGTAGGGGTGTGGCGCGATATTGGGGAAGGGATGAGATTTTATATTTCTTCATAAGCATTAATCTTATTTTGTCAATTAGGAACATTCAGCACCCACCCGCTATCAAGGCAGCTGCCTATCATGTCATGCCCTACCTGCACAGGTGTGCTGGCTACTCAAATGATCCAATTAAGGAGGCCATTTAGTCAGCAGCAGCAGAAGTCCTGTGCCTGGACGCTCCAACAGGGGCCAGACACAAGCAGAAGCAGAAGCAGCAGAAGCAGCAGCAGCACCACCTTTTGTTTTTTGGCTGCAGCAGCAGCAAGGCCCACAGGGCTGGCTAGCTGGCTAGCCAGCAAGCAGGTAGCAATGAAAGTAGGAATCTTTCTTTTTAACCCTGTAAGGGGGTGGTGCACTGTACCCGAAGATACTGCCATATCGGGTCAATGCATAGGGCGACGGAAGCAAGCTTCGAAATCGGCCCCCGTTCTCAAAAATCCATTTAATATATGGTCCCCAGATAGGGGACGTATCAGATATTAAACTGATAAGAACAGATACTACACTTGATCTTAGCCAAAAGGCCGAGAAGCGATAACCGTGAAAGGGGCGGGCCCAACAAGGTCCCCTTCATGGGCACTATCACTGCTTGCTGTCAGGGAGGCTGCCAGACAATTTTCCATGCACACTCTGGGCTGGGGGGCAGTCAACCACCAGTACACACAGCAGAACCTAAACCCATACCATTATTGCTAAGCAGCAAGACAGGGGCCCATTGCACTCCCACGGGGCCTTTTTAAATGCAATCCATAACCCGGATTTGCCAGGAACCCTTCTTACTCCTCCTACTTGCATGTGACACTGGGCTTAGGATCTGCATAGGAAACACACACACAAGCACACACCTACCTTTGTTGCCTGCAGATGCCTCCTTGGCTGTCCCCAAACGGTATCAAACCAACACCCACGGGAAGCTGTAAGCATAGAGGACATGCCTGCACCCCATTGGACTTACCTGTGTGGGTTAAATCCGGGTTATTTGACAACCTATGGCGGTGATGGTTCTGCTCAGGCAGAGCAGTGCTGATGCTCCTCATAAAGCTGTCGCTGCTGTGAAGGTTCTAGGTGACATCACAAATCCCTTTGGTTACATACACAACAAAGCTGGGTTGTTGTTGTTTACACTCTGCAAGGCCTGTGGAAGTGAGTGACATCATAGCACTGTAGTTCTGAGGGTTCAAGATGGATGCAACAATCTCCTGTTGCTTCTATGAAGGCCGTAATAGACGACATCACCAAACAGCTCCATAGTCACATACACAGCAAAGGAGAGATGTTGTTTACACCTAGTGATGTCAGTGGTATTGAGTGACATCACAGCACAGTGCTAAGGCTCCTGGGCCTGGACACAGCAGCGGCTGCAATATCTCAACGGAGAATACGTTTATATCTATGTGTGTGTGCGCATATATATATATATATATATATATATATATATATATATATATATATATTTCTCCGCCGAAATCACTTTTAAACCCATTTCCACCTTTTTTTCCCTTCTCTTCCTCTTACTTTTTTTTCACGTTTTTTTACGTTTTTCTCCTTTTCGCCTCTTTTCTGGGCGTATTATTCTTCTTTTTCTTCTTTTTTTTCGTCTAATGCATACCCCATCAGTGCAGCAATGCTTATTCAATACCGCCAGCAGATGGAGACACTGGGGGATAATTTTCTAAGGATTTATACTGATTTTTCCTGTCTGAATTTGTCGCACAGAAAGTTGCAGGCCAAATATGTGTGACATTTCTGCGACTTTAGCTTCTAGAGCATTTTTACAACATTATACATAGGTGCTGAATACATAAAAAGCGACTGTTCAGCGACAGACAAGTCGCATCGGCTGAAAGTAGGCCAGAATGTCAGTCCATGTTGGAGCAGGTTTAGATACAGTCTAAAGCATAGATCTCAAAGTCTGTGCACAGAATTTAGCAAGGGCCTCGCACCTTCTGATGCATCAGGTAGGTGCACAATAGCATAGCCTAACCCTCTGTACTTTGGTCTATATTGATGCGGGACATAGACAGCCAGCTGATGACCAATCCATTAGTGCAATGGATGGCTGGAAGCATTTGTCTTTGCCTTTGCAATACCACAGAAGCAATGCATGGTCAATGTACAGCAATGACACACCTGTGTGAACAGCCAGGAGACCCCCCCCCCCCATGTTATGTTACATAGTTACATAGTTAGTACGGTCGAAAAAAGACATATGTCCATCACGTTCAACCAGGGAATTAAGGGGTAGGGGTGTGGCGCGATATTGGGGAAGGGATGAGATTTTATATTTCTTCATAAGCATTAATCTTATTTTGTCAATTAGGAACATTCAGCACCCACCCGCTATCAAGGCAGCTGCCTATCATGTCATGCCCTACCTGCACAGGTGTGCTGGCTACTCAAATGATCCAATTAAGGAGGCCATTTAGTCAGCAGCAGCAGAAGTCCTGTGCCTGGACGCTCCAACAGGGGCCAGACACAAGCAGAAGCAGAAGCAGCAGAAGCAGCAGCAGCACCACCTTTTGTTTTTTGGCTGCAGCAGCAGCAAGGCCCACAGGGCTGGCTAGCTGGCTAGCCAGCAAGCAGGTAGCAATGAAAGTAGGAATCTTTCTTTTTAACCCTGTAAGGGGGTGGTGCACTGTACCCGAAGATACTGCCATATCGGGTCAATGCATAGGGCGACGGAAGCAAGCTTCGAAATCGGCCCCCGTTCTCAAAAATCCATTTAATATATGGTCCCCAGATAGGGGACGTATCAGATATTAAACTGATAAGAACAGATACTACACTTGATCTTAGCCAAAAGGCCGAGAAGCGATAACCGTGAAAGGGGCGGGCCCAACAAGGTCCCCTTCATGGGCACTATCACTGCTTGCTGTCAGGGAGGCTGCCAGACAATTTTCCATGCACACTCTGGGCTGGGGGGCAGTCAACCACCAGTACACACAGCAGAACCTAAACCCATACCATTATTGCTAAGCAGCAAGACAGGGGCCCATTGCACTCCCACGGGGCCTTTTTAAATGCAATCCATAACCCGGATTTGCCAGGAACCCTTCTTACTCCTCCTACTTGCATGTGACACTGGGCTTAGGATCTGCATAGGAAACACACACACAAGCACACACCTACCTTTGTTGCCTGCAGATGCCTCCTTGGCTGTCCCCAAACGGTATCAAACCAACACCCACAGGAAGCTGTAAGCATAGAGGACATGCCTGCACCCCATTGGACTTACCTGTGTGGGTTAAATCCGGGTTATTTGACAACCTATGGCGGTGATGGTTCTGCTCAGGCAGAGCAGTGCTGATGCTCCTCATAAAGCTGTCGCTGCTGTGAAGGTTCTAGGTGACATCACAAATCCCTTTGGTTACATACACAACAAAGCTGGGTTGTTGTTGTTTACACTCTGCAAGGCCTGTGGAAGTGAGTGACATCATAGCACTGTAGTTCTGAGGGTTCAAGATGGATGCAACAATCTCCTGTTGCTTCTATGAAGGCCGTAATAGACGACATCACCAAACAGCTCCATAGTCACATACACAGCAAAGGAGAGATGTTGTTTACACCTAGTGATGTCAGTGGTATTGAGTGACATCACAGCACAGTGCTAAGGCTCCTGGGCCTGGACACAGCAGCGGCTGCAATATCTCAACGGAGAATACGTTTATATCTATGTGTGTGTGTGCGCATATATATATATATATATATATATATATATATATATATATTTCTCCGCCGAAATCACTTTTAAACCCATTTCCACCTTTTTTTCCCTTCTCTTCCTCTTACTTTTTTTTCACGTTTTTTTACGTTTTTCTCCTTTTCGCCTCTTTTCTGGGCGTATTATTCTTCTTTTTCTTCTTTTTTTTCGTCTAATGCATACCCCATCAGTGCAGCAATGCTTATTCAATACCGCCAGCAGATGGAGACACTGGGGGATAATTTTCTAAGGATTTATACTGATTTTTCCTGTCTGAATTTGTCGCACAGAAAGTTGCAGGCCAAATATGTGTGACATTTCTGCGACTTTAGCTTCTAGAGCATTTTTACAACATTATACATAGGTGCTGAATACATAAAAAGCGACTGTTCAGCGACAGACAAGTCGCATCGGCTGAAAGTAGGCCAGAATGTCAGTCCATGTTGGAGCAGGTTTAGATACAGTCTAAAGCATAGATCTCAAAGTCTGTGCACAGAATTTAGCAAGGGCCTCGCACCTTCTGATGCATCAGGTAGGTGCACAATAGCATAGCCTAACCCTCTGTACTTTGGTCTATATTGATGCGGGACATAGACAGCCAGCTGATGACCAATCCATTAGTGCAATGGATGGCTGGAAGCATTTGTCTTTGCCTTTGCAATACCACAGAAGCAATGCATGGTCAATGTACAGCAATGACACACCTGTGTGAACAGCCAGGAGACCCCCCCCCCCATGTTATGTTACATAGTTACATAGTTAGTACGGTCGAAAAAAGACATATGTCCATCACGTTCAACCAGGGAATTAAGGGGTAGGGGTGTGGCGCGATATTGGGGAAGGGATGAGATTTTATATTTCTTCATAAGCATTAATCTTATTTTGTCAATTAGGAACATTCAGCACCCACCCGCTATCAAGGCAGCTGCCTATCATGTCATGCCCTACCTGCACAGGTGTGCTGGCTACTCAAATGATCCAATTAAGGAGGCCATTTAGTCAGCAGCAGCAGAAGTCCTGTGCCTGGACGCTCCAACAGGGGCCAGACACAAGCAGAAGCAGAAGCAGCAGAAGCAGCAGCAGCACCACCTTTTGTTTTTTGGCTGCAGCAGCAGCAAGGCCCACAGGGCTGGCTAGCTGGCTAGCCAGCAAGCAGGTAGCAATGAAAGTAGGAATCTTTCTTTTTAACCCTGTAAGGGGGTGGTGCACTGTACCCGAAGATACTGCCATATCGGGTCAATGCATAGGGCGACGGAAGCAAGCTTCGAAATCGGCCCCCGTTCTCAAAAATCCATTTAATATATGGTCCCCAGATAGGGGACATATCAGATATTAAACTGATAAGAACAGATACTACACTTGATCTTAGCCAAAAGGCCGAGAAGCGATAACCGTGAAAGGGGCGGGCCCAACAAGGTCCCCTTCATGGGCACTATCACTGCTTGCTGTCAGGGAGGCTGCCAGACAATTTTCCATGCACACTCTGGGCTGGGGGGCAGTCAACCACCAGTACACACAGCAGAACCTAAACCCATACCATTATTGCTAAGCAGCAAGACAGGGGCCCATTGCACTCCCACGGGGCCTTTTTAAATGCAATCCATAACCCGGATTTGCCAGGAACCCTTCTTACTCCTCCTACTTGCATGTGACACTGGGCTTAGGATCTGCATAGGAAACACACACACAAGCACACACCTACCTTTGTTGCCTGCAGATGCCTCCTTGGCTGTCCCCAAACGGTATCAATCCAACACCCACGGGAAGCTGTAAGCATAGAGGACATGCCTGCACCCCATTGGACTTACCTGTGTGGGTTAAATCCGGGTTATTTGACAACCTATGGCGGTGATGGTTCTGCTCAGGCAGAGCAGTGCTGATGCTCCTCATAAAGCTGTCGCTGCTGTGAAGGTTCTAGGTGACATCACAAATCCCTTTGGTTACATACACAACAAAGCTGGGTTGTTGTTGTTTACACTCTGCAAGGCCTGTGGAAGTGAGTGACATCATAGCACTGTAGTTCTGAGGGTTCAAGATGGATGCAACAATCTCCTGTTGCTTCTATGAAGGCCGTAATAGACGACATCACCAAACAGCTCCATAGTCACATACACAGCAAAGGAGAGATGTTGTTTACACCTAGTGATGTCAGTGGTATTGAGTGACATCACAGCACAGTGCTAAGGCTCCTGGGCCTGGACACAGCAGCGGCTGCAATATCTCAACGGAGAATACGTTTATATCTATGTGTGTGTGTGCGCATATATATATATATATATATATATATATATATATATATATATTTCTCCGCCGAAATCACTTTTAAACCCATTTCCACCTTTTTTTCCCTTCTCTTCCTCTTACTTTTTTTTCACGTTTTTTTACGTTTTTCTCCTTTTCGCCTCTTTTCTGGGCGTATTATTCTTCTTTTTCTTCTTTTTTTTCGTCTAATGCATACCCCATCAGTGCAGCAATGCTTATTCAATACCGCCAGCAGATGGAGACACTGGGGGATAATTTTCTAAGGATTTATACTGATTTTTCCTGTCTGAATTTGTCGCACAGAAAGTTGCAGGCCAAATATGTGTGACATTTCTGCGACTTTAGCTTCTAGAGCATTTTTACAACATTATACATAGGTGCTGAATACATAAAAAGCGACTGTTCAGCGACAGACAAGTCGCATCGGCTGAAAGTAGGCCAGAATGTCAGTCCATGTTGGAGCAGGTTTAGATACAGTCTAAAGCATAGATCTCAAAGTCTGTGCACAGAATTTAGCAAGGGCCTCGCACCTTCTGATGCATCAGGTAGGTGCACAATAGCATAGCCTAACCCTCTGTACTTTGGTCTATATTGATGCGGGACATAGACAGCCAGCTGATGACCAATCCATTAGTGCAATGGATGGCTGGAAGCATTTGTCTTTGCCTTTGCAATACCACAGAAGCAATGCATGGTCAATGTACAGCAATGACACACCTGTGTGAACAGCCAGGAGACCCCCCCCCCCATGTTATGTTACATAGTTACATAGTTAGTACGGTCGAAAAAAAGACATATGTCCATCACGTTCAACCAGGGAATTAAGGGGTAGGGGTGTGGCGCGATATTGGGGAAGGGATGAGATTTTATATTTCTTCATAAGCATTAATCTTATTTTGTCAATTAGGAACATTCAGCACCCACCCGCTATCAAGGCAGCTGCCTATCATGTCATGCCCTACCTGCACAGGTGTGCTGGCTACTCAAATGATCCAATTAAGGAGGCCATTTAGTCAGCAGCAGCAGAAGTCCTGTGCCTGGACGCTCCAACAGGGGCCAGACACAAGCAGAAGCAGAAGCAGCAGAAGCAGCAGCAGCACCACCTTTTGTTTTTTGGCTGCAGCAGCAGCAAGGCCCACAGGGCTGGCTAGCTGGCTAGCCAGCAAGCAGGTAGCAATGAAAGTAGGAATCTTTCTTTTTAACCCTGTAAGGGGGTGGTGCACTGTACCCGAAGATACTGCCATATCGGGTCAATGCATAGGGCGACGGAAGCAAGCTTCGAAATCGGCCCCCGTTCTCAAAAATCCATTTAATATATGGTCCCCAGATAGGGGACGTATCAGATATTAAACTGATAAGAACAGATACTACACTTGATCTTAGCCAAAAGGCCGAGAAGCGATAACCGTGAAAGGGGCGGGCCCAACAAGGTCCCCTTCATGGGCACTATCACTGCTTGCTGTCAGGGAGGCTGCCAGACAATTTTCCATGCACACTCTGGGCTGGGGGGCAGTCAACCACCAGTACACACAGCAGAACCTAAACCCATACCATTATTGCTAAGCAGCAAGACAGGGGCCCATTGCACTCCCACGGGGCCTTTTTAAATGCAATCCATAACCCGGATTTGCCAGGAACCCTTCTTACTCCTCCTACTTGCATGTGACACTGGGCTTAGGATCTGCATAGGAAACACACACACAAGCACACACCTACCTTTGTTGCCTGCAGATGCCTCCTTGGCTGTCCCCAAACGGTATCAAACCAACACCCACGGGAAGCTGTAAGCATAGAGGACATGCCTGCACCCCATTGGACTTACCTGTGTGGGTTAAATCCGGGTTATTTGACAACCTATGGCGGTGATGGTTCTGCTCAGGCAGAGCAGTGCTGATGCTCCTCATAAAGCTGTCGCTGCTGTGAAGGTTCTAGGTGACATCACAAATCCCTTTGGTTACATACACAACAAAGCTGGGTTGTTGTTGTTTACACTCTGCAAGGCCTGTGGAAGTGAGTGACATCATAGCACTGTAGTTCTGAGGGTTCAAGATGGATGCAACAATCTCCTGTTGCTTCTATGAAGGCCGTAATAGACGACATCACCAAACAGCTCCATAGTCACATACACAGCAAAGGAGAGATGTTGTTTACACCTAGTGATGTCAGTGGTATTGAGTGACATCACAGCACAGTGCTAAGGCTCCTGGGCCTGGACACAGCAGCGGCTGCAATATCTCAACGGAGAATACGTTTATATCTATGTGTGTGTGTGCGCATATATATATATATATATATATATATATATATTTCTCCGCCGAAATCACTTTTAAACCCATTTCCACCTTTTTTTCCCTTCTCTTCCTCTTACTTTTTTTTCACGTTTTTTTACGTTTTTCTCCTTTTCGCCTCTTTTCTGGGCGTATTATTCTTCTTTTTCTTCTTTTTTTTCGTCTAATGCATACCCCATCAGTGCAGCAATGCTTATTCAATACCGCCAGCAGATGGAGACACTGGGGGATAATTTTCTAAGGATTTATACTGATTTTTCCTGTCTGAATTTGTCGCACAGAAAGTTGCAGGCCAAATATGTGTGACATTTCTGCGACTTTAGCTTCTAGAGCATTTTTACAACATTATACATAGGTGCTGAATACATAAAAAGCGACTGTTCAGCGACAGACAAGTCGCATCGGCTGAAAGTAGGCCAGAATGTCAGTCCATGTTGGAGCAGGTTTAGATACAGTCTAAAGCATAGATCTCAAAGTCTGTGCACAGAATTTAGCAAGGGCCTCGCACCTTCTGATGCATCAGGTAGGTGCACAATAGCATAGCCTAACCCTCTGTACTTTGGTCTATATTGATGCGGGACATAGACAGCCAGCTGATGACCAATCCATTAGTGCAATGGATGGCTGGAAGCATTTGTCTTTGCCTTTGCAATACCACAGAAGCAATGCATGGTCAATGTACAGCAATGACACACCTGTGTGAACAGCCAGGAGACCCCCCCCCCCCCCATGTTATGTTACATAGTTACATAGTTAGTACGGTCGAAAAAAGACATATGTCCATCACGTTCAACCAGGGAATTAAGGGGTAGGGGTGTGGCGCGATATTGGGGAAGGGATGAGATTTTATATTTCTTCATAAGCATTAATCTTATTTTGTCAATTAGGAACATTCAGCACCCACCCGCTATCAAGGCAGCTGCCTATCATGTCATGCCCTACCTGCACAGGTGTGCTGGCTACTCAAATGATCCAATTAAGGAGGCCATTTAGTCAGCAGCAGCAGAAGTCCTGTGCCTGGACGCTCCAACAGGGGCCAGACACAAGCAGAAGCAGAAGCAGCAGAAGCAGCAGCAGCACCACCTTTTGTTTTTTGGCTGCAGCAGCAGCAAGGCCCACAGGGCTGGCTAGCTGGCTAGCCAGCAAGCAGGTAGCAATGAAAGTAGGAATCTTTCTTTTTAACCCTGTAAGGGGGTGGTGCACTGTACCCGAAGATACTGCCATATCGGGTCAATGCATAGGGCGACGGAAGCAAGCTTCGAAATCGGCCCCCGTTCTCAAAAATCCATTTAATATATGGTCCCCAGATAGGGGACGTATCAGATATTAAACTGATAAGAACAGATACTACACTTGATCTTAGCCAAAAGGCCGAGAAGCGATAACCGTGAAAGGGGCGGGCCCAACAAGGTCCCCTTCATGGGCACTATCACTGCTTGCTGTCAGGGAGGCTGCCAGACAATTTTCCATGCACACTCTGGGCTGGGGGGCAGTCAACCACCAGTACACACAGCAGAACCTAAACCCATACCATTATTGCTAAGCAGCAAGACAGGGGCCCATTGCACTCCCACGGGGCCTTTTTAAATGCAATCCATAACCCGGATTTGCCAGGAACCCTTCTTACTCCTCCTACTTGCATGTGACACTGGGCTTAGGATCTGCATAGGAAACACACACACAAGCACACACCTACCTTTGTTGCCTGCAGATGCCTCCTTGGCTGTCCCCAAACGGTATCAAACCAACACCCACGGGAAGCTGTAAGCATAGAGGACATGCCTGCACCCCATTGGACTTACCTGTGTGGGTTAAATCCGGGTTATTTGACAACCTATGGCGGTGATGGTTCTGCTCAGGCAGAGCAGTGCTGATGCTCCTCATAAAGCTGTCGCTGCTGTGAAGGTTCTAGGTGACATCACAAATCCCTTTGGTTACATACACAACAAAGCTGGGTTGTTGTTGTTTACACTCTGCAAGGCCTGTGGAAGTGAGTGACATCATAGCACTGTAGTTCTGAGGGTTCAAGATGGATGCAACAATCTCCTGTTGCTTCTATGAAGGCCGTAATAGACGACATCACCAAACAGCTCCATAGTCACATACACAGCAAAGGAGAGATGTTGTTTACACCTAGTGATGTCAGTGGTATTGAGTGACATCACAGCACAGTGCTAAGGCTCCTGGGCCTGGACACAGCAGCGGCTGCAATATCTCAACGGAGAATACGTTTATATCTATGTGTGTGTGTGCGCATATATATATATATATATATATATATATATATATATATATATATATATTCTCCGCCGAAATCACTTTTAAACCCATTTCCACCTTTTTTTCCCTTCTCTTCCTCTTACTTTTTTTTCACGTTTTTTTACGTTTTTCTCCTTTTCGCCTCTTTTCTGGGCGTATTATTCTTCTTTTTCTTCTTTTTTTTCGTCTAATGCATACCCCATCAGTGCAGCAATGCTTATTCAATACCGCCAGCAGATGGAGACACTGGGGGATAATTTTCTAAGGATTTATACTGATTTTTCCTGTCTGAATTTGTCGCACAGAAAGTTGCAGGCCAAATATGTGTGACATTTCTGCGACTTTAGCTTCTAGAGCATTTTTACAACATTATACATAGGTGCTGAATACATAAAAAGCGACTGTTCAGCGACAGACAAGTCGCATCGGCTGAAAGTAGGCCAGAATGTCAGTCCATGTTGGAGCAGGTTTAGATACAGTCTAAAGCATAGATCTCAAAGTCTGTGCACAGAATTTAGCAAGGGCCTCGCACCTTCTGATGCATCAGGTAGGTGCACAATAGCATAGCCTAACCCTCTGTACTTTGGTCTATATTGATGCGGGACATAGACAGCCAGCTGATGACCAATCCATTAGTGCAATGGATGGCTGGAAGCATTTGTCTTTGCCTTTGCAATACCACAGAAGCAATGCATGGTCAATGTACAGCAATGACACACCTGTGTGAACAGCCAGGAGACCCCCCCCCCCCCCATGTTATGTTACATAGTTACATAGTTAGTACGGTCGAAAAAAGACATATGTCCATCACGTTCAACCAGGGAATTAAGGGGTAGGGGTGTGGCGCGATATTGGGGAAGGGATGAGATTTTATATTTCTTCATAAGCATTAATCTTATTTTGTCAATTAGGAACATTCAGCACCCACCCGCTATCAAGGCAGCTGCCTATCATGTCATGCCCTACCTGCACAGGTGTGCTGGCTACTCAAATGATCCAATTAAGGAGGCCATTTAGTCAGCAGCAGCAGAAGTCCTGTGCCTGGACGCTCCAACAGGGGCCAGACACAAGCAGAAGCAGAAGCAGCAGAAGCAGCAGCAGCACCACCTTTTGTTTTTTGGCTGCAGCAGCAGCAAGGCCCACAGGGCTGGCTAGCTGGCTAGCCAGCAAGCAGGTAGCAATGAAAGTAGGAATCTTTCTTTTTAACCCTGTAAGGGGGTGGTGCACTGTACCCGAAGATACTGCCATATCGGGTCAATGCATAGGGCGACGGAAGCAAGCTTCGAAATCGGCCCCCGTTCTCAAAAATCCATTTAATATATGGTCCCCAGATAGGGGACGTATCAGATATTAAACTGATAAGAACAGATACTACACTTGATCTTAGCCAAAAGGCCGAGAAGCGATAACCGTGAAAGGGGCGGGCCCAACAAGGTCCCCTTCATGGGCACTATCACTGCTTGCTGTCAGGGAGGCTGCCAGACAATTTTCCATGCACACTCTGGGCTGGGGGGCAGTCAACCACCAGTACACACAGCAGAACCTAAACCCATACCATTATTGCTAAGCAGCAAGACAGGGGCCCATTGCACTCCCACGGGGCCTTTTTAAATGCAATCCATAACCCGGATTTGCCAGGAACCCTTCTTACTCCTCCTACTTGCATGTGACACTGGGCTTAGGATCTGCATAGGAAACACACACACAAGCACACACCTACCTTTGTTGCCTGCAGATGCCTCCTTGGCTGTCCCCAAACGGTATCAAACCAACACCCACGGGAAGCTGTAAGCATAGAGGACATGCCTGCACCCCATTGGACTTACCTGTGTGGGTTAAATCCGGGTTATTTGACAACCTATGGCGGTGATGGTTCTGCTCAGGCAGAGCAGTGCTGATGCTCCTCATAAAGCTGTCGCTGCTGTGAAGGTTCTAGGTGACATCACAAATCCCTTTGGTTACATACACAACAAAGCTGGGTTGTTGTTGTTTACACTCTGCAAGGCCTGTGGAAGTGAGTGACATCATAGCACTGTAGTTCTGAGGGTTCAAGATGGATGCAACAATCTCCTGTTGCTTCTATGAAGGCCGTAATAGACGACATCACCAAACAGCTCCATAGTCACATACACAGCAAAGGAGAGATGTTGTTTACACCTAGTGATGTCAGTGGTATTGAGTGACATCACAGCACAGTGCTAAGGCTCCTGGGCCTGGACACAGCAGCGGCTGCAATATCTCAACGGAGAATACGTTTATATCTATGTGTGTGTGTGCGCATATATATATATATATATATATATATATATATATATATATATATTTCTCCGCCGAAATCACTTTTAAACCCATTTCCACCTTTTTTTCCCTTCTCTTCCTCTTACTTTTTTTTCACGTTTTTTTACGTTTTTCTCCTTTTCGCCTCTTTTCTGGGCGTATTATTCTTCTTTTTCTTCTTTTTTTTCGTCTAATGCATACCCCATCAGTGCAGCAATGCTTATTCAATACCGCCAGCAGATGGAGACACTGGGGGATAATTTTCTAAGGATTTATACTGATTTTTCCTGTCTGAATTTGTCGCACAGAAAGTTGCAGGCCAAATATGTGTGACATTTCTGCGACTTTAGCTTCTAGAGCATTTTTACAACATTATACATAGGTGCTGAATACATAAAAAGCGACTGTTCAGCGACAGACAAGTCGCATCGGCTGAAAGTAGGCCAGAATGTCAGTCCATGTTGGAGCAGGTTTAGATACAGTCTAAAGCATAGATCTCAAAGTCTGTGCACAGAATTTAGCAAGGGCCTCGCACCTTCTGATGCATCAGGTAGGTGCACAATAGCATAGCCTAACCCTCTGTACTTTGGTCTATATTGATGCGGGACATAGACAGCCAGCTGATGACCAATCCATTAGTGCAATGGATGGCTGGAAGCATTTGTCTTTGCCTTTGCAATACCACAGAAGCAATGCATGGTCAATGTACAGCAATGACACACCTGTGTGAACAGCCAGGAGACCCCCCCCCCCCCCATGTTATGTTACATAGTTACATAGTTAGTACGGTCGAAAAAAGACATATGTCCATCACGTTCAACCAGGGAATTAAGGGGTAGGGGTGTGGCGCGATATTGGGGAAGGGATGAGATTTTATATTTCTTCATAAGCATTAATCTTATTTTGTCAATTAGGAACATTCAGCACCCACCCGCTATCAAGGCAGCTGCCTATCATGTCATGCCCTACCTGCACAGGTGTGCTGGCTACTCAAATGATCCAATTAAGGAGGCCATTTAGTCAGCAGCAGCAGAAGTCCTGTGCCTGGACGCTCCAACAGGGGCCAGACACAAGCAGAAGCAGAAGCAGCAGAAGCAGCAGCAGCACCACCTTTTGTTTTTTGGCTGCAGCAGCAGCAAGGCCCACAGGGCTGGCTAGCTGGCTAGCCAGCAAGCAGGTAGCAATGAAAGTAGGAATCTTTCTTTTTAACCCTGTAAGGGGGTGGTGCACTGTACCCGAAGATACTGCCATATCGGGTCAATGCATAGGGCGACGGAAGCAAGCTTCGAAATCGGCCCCCGTTCTCAAAAATCCATTTAATATATGGTCCCCAGATAGGGGACGTATCAGATATTAAACTGATAAGAACAGATACTACACTTGATCTTAGCCAAAAGGCCGAGAAGCGATAACCGTGAAAGGGGCGGGCCCAACAAGGTCCCCTTCATGGGCACTATCACTGCTTGCTGTCAGGGAGGCTGCCAGACAATTTTCCATGCACACTCTGGGCTGGGGGGCAGTCAACCACCAGTACACACAGCAGAACCTAAACCCATACCATTATTGCTAAGCAGCAAGACAGGGGCCCATTGCACTCCCACGGGGCCTTTTTAAATGCAATCCATAACCCGGATTTGCCAGGAACCCTTCTTACTCCTCCTACTTGCATGTGACACTGGGCTTAGGATCTGCATAGGAAACACACACACAAGCACACACCTACCTTTGTTGCCTGCAGATGCCTCCTTGGCTGTCCCCAAACGGTATCAAACCAACACCCACGGGAAGCTGTAAGCATAGAGGACATGCCTGCACCCCATTGGACTTACCTGTGTGGGTTAAATCCGGGTTATTTGACAACCTATGGCGGTGATGGTTCTGCTCAGGCAGAGCAGTGCTGATGCTCCTCATAAAGCTGTCGCTGCTGTGAAGGTTCTAGGTGACATCACAAATCCCTTTGGTTACATACACAACAAAGCTGGGTTGTTGTTGTTTACACTCTGCAAGGCCTGTGGAAGTGAGTGACATCATAGCACTGTAGTTCTGAGGGTTCAAGATGGATGCAACAATCTCCTGTTGCTTCTATGAAGGCCGTAATAGACGACATCACCAAACAGCTCCATAGTCACATACACAGCAAAGGAGAGATGTTGTTTACACCTAGTGATGTCAGTGGTATTGAGTGACATCACAGCACAGTGCTAAGGCTCCTGGGCCTGGACACAGCAGCGGCTGCAATATCTCAACGGAGAATACGTTTATATCTATGTGTGTGTGTGCGCATATATATATATATATATATATATATATATATATATATATATTTCTCCGCCGAAATCACTTTTAAACCCATTTCCACCTTTTTTTCCCTTCTCTTCCTCTTACTTTTTTTTCACGTTTTTTTACGTTTTTCTCCTTTTCGCCTCTTTTCTGGGCGTATTATTCTTCTTTTTCTTCTTTTTTTTCGTCTAATGCATACCCCATCAGTGCAGCAATGCTTATTCAATACCGCCAGCAGATGGAGACACTGGGGGATAATTTTCTAAGGATTTATACTGATTTTTCCTGTCTGAATTTGTCGCACAGAAAGTTGCAGGCCAAATATGTGTGACATTTCTGCGACTTTAGCTTCTAGAGCATTTTTACAACATTATACATAGGTGCTGAATACATAAAAAGCGACTGTTCAGCGACAGACAAGTCGCATCGGCTGAAAGTAGGCCAGAATGTCAGTCCATGTTGGAGCAGGTTTAGATACAGTCTAAAGCATAGATCTCAAAGTCTGTGCACAGAATTTAGCAAGGGCCTCGCACCTTCTGATGCATCAGGTAGGTGCACAATAGCATAGCCTAACCCTCTGTACTTTGGTCTATATTGATGCGGGACATAGACAGCCAGCTGATGACCAATCCATTAGTGCAATGGATGGCTGGAAGCATTTGTCTTTGCCTTTGCAATACCACAGAAGCAATGCATGGTCAATGTACAGCAATGACACACCTGTGTGAACAGCCAGGAGACCCCCCCCCCCCCATGTTATGTTACATAGTTACATAGTTAGTACGGTCGAAAAAAGACATATGTCCATCACGTTCAACCAGGGAATTAAGGGGTAGGGGTGTGGCGCGATATTGGGGAAGGGATGAGATTTTATATTTCTTCATAAGCATTAATCTTATTTTGTCAATTAGGAACATTCAGCACCCACCCGCTATCAAGGCAGCTGCCTATCATGTCATGCCCTACCTGCACAGGTGTGCTGGCTACTCAAATGATCCAATTAAGGAGGCCATTTAGTCAGCAGCAGCAGAAGTCCTGTGCCTGGACGCTCCAACAGGGGCCAGACACAAGCAGAAGCAGAAGCAGCAGAAGCAGCAGCAGCACCACCTTTTGTTTTTTGGCTGCAGCAGCAGCAAGGCCCACAGGGCTGGCTAGCTGGCTAGCCAGCAAGCAGGTAGCAATGAAAGTAGGAATCTTTCTTTTTAACCCTGTAAGGGGGTGGTGCACTGTACCCGAAGATACTGCCATATCGGGTCAATGCATAGGGCGACGGAAGCAAGCTTCGAAATCGGCCCCCGTTCTCAAAAATCCATTTAATATATGGTCCCCAGATAGGGGACGTATCAGATATTAAACTGATAAGAACAGATACTACACTTGATCTTAGCCAAAAGGCCGAGAAGCGATAACCGTGAAAGGGGCGGGCCCAACAAGGTCCCCTTCATGGGCACTATCACTGCTTGCTGTCAGGGAGGCTGCCAGACAATTTTCCATGCACACTCTGGGCTGGGGGGCAGTCAACCACCAGTACACACAGCAGAACCTAAACCCATACCATTATTGCTAAGCAGCAAGACAGGGGCCCATTGCACTCCCACGGGGCCTTTTTAAATGCAATCCATAACCCGGATTTGCCAGGAACCCTTCTTACTCCTCCTACTTGCATGTGACACTGGGCTTAGGATCTGCATAGGAAACACACACACAAGCACACACCTACCTTTGTTGCCTGCAGATGCCTCCTTGGCTGTCCCCAAACGGTATCAAACCAACACCCACGGGAAGCTGTAAGCATAGAGGACATGCCTGCACCCCATTGGACTTACCTGTGTGGGTTAAATCCGGGTTATTTGACAACCTATGGCGGTGATGGTTCTGCTCAGGCAGAGCAGTGCTGATGCTCCTCATAAAGCTGTCGCTGCTGTGAAGGTTCTAGGTGACATCACAAATCCCTTTGGTTACATACACAACAAAGCTGGGTTGTTGTTGTTTACACTCTGCAAGGCCTGTGGAAGTGAGTGACATCATAGCACTGTAGTTCTGAGGGTTCAAGATGGATGCAACAATCTCCTGTTGCTTCTATGAAGGCCGTAATAGACGACATCACCAAACAGCTCCATAGTCACATACACAGCAAAGGAGAGATGTTGTTTACACCTAGTGATGTCAGTGGTATTGAGTGACATCACAGCACAGTGCTAAGGCTCCTGGGCCTGGACACAGCAGCGGCTGCAATATCTCAACGGAGAATACGTTTATATCTATGTGTGTGTGTGCGCATATATATATATATATATATATATATATATATATATATATTTCTCCGCCGAAATCACTTTTAAACCCATTTCCACCTTTTTTTCCCTTCTCTTCCTCTTACTTTTTTTTCACGTTTTTTTACGTTTTTCTCCTTTTCGCCTCTTTTCTGGGCGTATTATTCTTCTTTTTCTTCTTTTTTTTCGTCTAATGCATACCCCATCAGTGCAGCAATGCTTATTCAATACCGCCAGCAGATGGAGACACTGGGGGATAATTTTCTAAGGATTTATACTGATTTTTCCTGTCTGAATTTGTCGCACAGAAAGTTGCAGGCCAAATATGTGTGACATTTCTGCGACTTTAGCTTCTAGAGCATTTTTACAACATTATACATAGGTGCTGAATACATAAAAAGCGACTGTTCAGCGACAGACAAGTCGCATCGGCTGAAAGTAGGCCAGAATGTCAGTCCATGTTGGAGCAGGTTTAGATACAGTCTAAAGCATAGATCTCAAAGTCTGTGCACAGAATTTAGCAAGGGCCTCGCACCTTCTGATGCATCAGGTAGGTGCACAATAGCATAGCCTAACCCTCTGTACTTTGGTCTATATTGATGCGGGACATAGACAGCCAGCTGATGACCAATCCATTAGTGCAATGGATGGCTGGAAGCATTTGTCTTTGCCTTTGCAATACCACAGAAGCAATGCATGGTCAATGTACAGCAATGACACACCTGTGTGAACAGCCAGGAGACCCCCCCCCCCCCATGTTATGTTACATAGTTACATAGTTAGTACGGTCGAAAAAAGACATATGTCCATCACGTTCAACCAGGGAATTAAGGGGTAGGGGTGTGGCGCGATATTGGGGAAGGGATGAGATTTTATATTTCTTCATAAGCATTAATCTTATTTTGTCAATTAGGAACATTCAGCACCCACCCGCTATCAAGGCAGCTGCCTATCATGTCATGCCCTACCTGCACAGGTGTGCTGGCTACTCAAATGATCCAATTAAGGAGGCCATTTAGTCAGCAGCAGCAGAAGTCCTGTGCCTGGACGCTCCAACAGGGGCCAGACACAAGCAGAAGCAGAAGCAGCAGAAGCAGCAGCAGCACCACCTTTTGTTTTTTGGCTGCAGCAGCAGCAAGGCCCACAGGGCTGGCTAGCTGGCTAGCCAGCAAGCAGGTAGCAATGAAAGTAGGAATCTTTCTTTTTAACCCTGTAAGGGGGTGGTGCACTGTACCCGAAGATACTGCCATATCGGGTCAATGCATAGGGCGACGGAAGCAAGCTTCGAAATCGGCCCCCGTTCTCAAAAATCCATTTAATATATGGTCCCCAGATAGGGGACGTATCAGATATTAAACTGATAAGAACAGATACTACACTTGATCTTAGCCAAAAGGCCGAGAAGCGATAACCGTGAAAGGGGCGGGCCCAACAAGGTCCCCTTCATGGGCACTATCACTGCTTGCTGTCAGGGAGGCTGCCAGACAATTTTCCATGCACACTCTGGGCTGGGGGGCAGTCAACCACCAGTACACACAGCAGAACCTAAACCCATACCATTATTGCTAAGCAGCAAGACAGGGGCCCATTGCACTCCCACGGGGCCTTTTTAAATGCAATCCATAACCCGGATTTGCCAGGAACCCTTCTTACTCCTCCTACTTGCATGTGACACTGGGCTTAGGATCTGCATAGGAAACACACACACAAGCACACACCTACCTTTGTTGCCTGCAGATGCCTCCTTGGCTGTCCCCAAACGGTATCAAACCAACACCCACGGGAAGCTGTAAGCATAGAGGACATGCCTGCACCCCATTGGACTTACCTGTGTGGGTTAAATCCGGGTTATTTGACAACCTATGGCGGTGATGGTTCTGCTCAGGCAGAGCAGTGCTGATGCTCCTCATAAAGCTGTCGCTGCTGTGAAGGTTCTAGGTGACATCACAAATCCCTTTGGTTACATACACAACAAAGCTGGGTTGTTGTTGTTTACACTCTGCAAGGCCTGTGGAAGTGAGTGACATCATAGCACTGTAGTTCTGAGGGTTCAAGATGGATGCAACAATCTCCTGTTGCTTCTATGAAGGCCGTAATAGACGACATCACCAAACAGCTCCATAGTCACATACACAGCAAAGGAGAGATGTTGTTTACACCTAGTGATGTCAGTGGTATTGAGTGACATCACAGCACAGTGCTAAGGCTCCTGGGCCTGGACACAGCAGCGGCTGCAATATCTCAACGGAGAATACGTTTATATCTATGTGTGTGTGTGCGCATATATATATATATATATATATATATATATATATATATATATTTCTCCGCCGAAATCACTTTTAAACCCATTTCCACCTTTTTTTCCCTTCTCTTCCTCTTACTTTTTTTTCACGTTTTTTTACGTTTTTCTCCTTTTCGCCTCTTTTCTGGGCGTATTATTCTTCTTTTTCTTCTTTTTTTTCGTCTAATGCATACCCCATCAGTGCAGCAATGCTTATTCAATACCGCCAGCAGATGGAGACACTGGGGGATAA